>NW_022718257.1:344276-371726 GCF_011630105.1 Anneissia japonica | reverse complement strand
GTGTAGGAGTCGTATTTTCAGTCCATGGAACACCATACGGATTGGGTAAATGACATTGTATTATGCTGCGATGGAAAAACATGTATGTATTTTTTGTATACCTGTCAAATATACATTTAACATAGTATCAAAATCAATCTGCTATTTAAATTGTGCAAATATTAATCGTAGAAAATACGCCTATTAAATACACAAAACAAAATATGTTTTTGTTTTTACACACCCAGGTTATTAAAGAACCTTTCAAACTGGTTAACTTATGTTAAAATTTTATTTATTTTTACACAGTTATTTTCCAACAGTAATATCAGCAGCTTTAGATGCCAGAAAATATGCATAAATACTCAAAACAAAATCTGTTTTTATTTAAACAGCCAGGGTATTACAAAATCTCTTAATTACTGGTTGAATTATTTTTAAGATTTTATTTGTTTTTACACAGTAATATCAGCATCATCAGATGCCATGGTGAAGGTGTGGAATGCTCACAAAGGATTTTGTATGTCAACATTAAGGACACACAAGGTAAGTCTGTTTCATATCCTGGTCCTACTTCAACAGACCTGTGAGTGCCATTATTATGGTGTAAAATTGTACTTGTTGACAGTAATCTACATAGTTGTAAATATTTAGTTTTCCTCTTCTTAATTGGGAATTTGAATACCTCAACCATGCAGTTTACTAGTTTTCACTTAATTGTTTTTTGTAGGATTATGTAAAAGCACTAGCATATGCAAAAGAAAAAGAATATGTTGCTTCCGGAGGTCTTGATAAACAGATATTTTTATGGGATGTCAAAACTTTAACAGCTCTAACAGCAGCCAACAACACAGTAACAAGTAAGTCTACAATAGACACATTCCACTAGTTTGGTTACGTTATGTATAGTGGGTATCAATTGTAAACAGGCAGCGTGAGTGACCTCGGTAATAGAAAAACATGTGGATTCTGCTGTAAAGCACATATTTGATGTTGAAGAATGTTGGTTGAAATTACCAAATTGATTGGAAATTGAACTTGGGAGTTTTGCTATAATAAAAATACGGGCCCCCAAACATTGAGATTTTTCGAGAAATGCTAGGCCTAGGCCCCTGCATACGTACGGCCTGTTTAGGTATGCACAAGAGTCTTTGATCCACGAACTGCGATTTTGACACGCTACGATTCTAGGCTAGCTAAGGTTTACAAAGGATCACACCAAAGCATGCACAGCTCATTGAATGCTAGAATAAGTAAATAAACACTATTTTGAACAATCATAGTGCCTCTCCTTGCCAGTTTTCATGTTAATGGTGGGTGGTTTTTTTCAAAAGCATAATATTACTCTTTTCCTATACTTCAACATTGATCTGACTGATCATACTGTAAATTCTCCATAGTAATATCCACTATATGTCACGTGACCGACTGTAAACAAACTTCACGGAATGTGTCTGTTGTTATACAGTTCAACTTAAGGATGACATTTATGATTTAGGATTACTTAAAAATGTGCTTGTTGACCACAACATTGTTTGGGTGGGCAAATTTATATTTTTAGTCAAACTACCTCATTGTAGCACCATGATGAAGAGGTCCTTAATTGTCTGACTGGTAAAATTTCCGCCTGACCCCACTCCACCTCCCCCTCTGGTGCCACAACTGCGGCCAGCCTCAGCTTAGAACCCTGATTCTGCTCTTGAAGCTCAAATCCTTCTCACAAGCTTCCTCACATTCAAACACACAAAATATTTTAAATATCTTGTTTTCAGCATCATCTCTGAGTGGGCAGAAGGATTCCATTTACAGTTTAGCAATGAATCCGGCGTGCACAGTCATTGTTTCCGGTTCAACGGAAAAGGTTTTACGAGTGTGGGATCCTAGAACATGTGCCAAAATGATGAAGTTGAAAGGTCATACTGATAATGTCAAAGCTTTAGTTGTAAATAGAGATGCTACACAAGTAAGCATACACTTTATTATTTTTGCTTTGATGATAATGTTGATGAATAATGATTAATGATAATGGGGATGATAATGTTGCGGGTAACAGTGATGATGGTTAATAATAAAGAATAATTCAAATTTCTGTGTATTAGTTAAGATAAATATATGTAAGCTGAATATTTGAAAACTTGAAATGTATATTAAAATTTCTAAGTCAAATGCCTTTGCATTTCAACAGTGTTTATCAGCCAGTTCAGACGGTACAGTGAAACTATGGTCGTTAGGGCAACAACGTTGTATAGCCACGTATAGGGTTCATAATGACGGCGTCTGGGCTTTACGAGCCAATGATGCATTCACTACGTTTTACTCAGGTGGGAGAGATAGAAACGTGTACGCAACGGACATGCGACTGTCTAACAGCAGTGTACTCGTGTGCAAAGAGTCTGCGCCAATTGTCAAAATTCTTCTTCTACCAGATGAGAATTCTATGTGGGTTTCAACAACAAAGTCTGATTTACACAAATGGGTAAGATCTTCAAACTTTTTGGCTGACGACATAAACTAATGTCCCAGGCAATTTGCTGCGATCCACTTCTGTATCTGTATCTGTATGGGGACTGCATTGGACCTCACTTTTGAGTAAAGCATACAGGCCACATGGTATTGCGAATGTGGTGTAAGCAACAGATCGTCACACCAGAGAGCCAGTAGCCGCAATTAATTAAAGTGACATTAAAAACAGATACTCAAAATGGGTCATTAACTGATAAAAAAAAGTTGAAGTAAAATTTTTAAATGGTAATTAGCATGCACTCTGTGGCAGATTCAAGGGGTAGGGGGTTGCCCTGGAGGCCGCCCTTCCCATAAATTTTTCAAAATTATAAAAAAACGATAGAGGTACCATTATAAATATTCTTTCCTCAGTCCCATCGAATGCGGGTGGACCCTCTATCTGTGAAAGTCCCTCTCTGGGCTATCTCTATTTCAAATTCCTAAAACCTCCGATGGCACTCTTTTTAATAAAGTGGGGGGGGGGGGGGGAATTGTTGGAGGATGTAAAATGTAAAATTCAATTTTTTTTTTATCCTATTTTTTGCCAACCCAATTTTGGGTCGCGACCCATAGATTGAGAACAGTTGTCCTTGATACAAACAAATATGTATCTTTAACCTTGTGGTTAAAGATAACAAACTAATAAATATACATGAACAGTGGAATCCAATACTTGAATTGTTTACTCTGTGTATTTAAGTTGTTTGCTTTAAATGGACCTTCCTTGAGTGTCAGTCAAACAAACATTTTCACCAATCAGAATATTATGTTATTCAGTAGGTGGGGGCCTGGGAATACACGCATGTCCCTCAAATCTATATTCACAAAATTGAGTAGTACAATGTTGTGTTGTGGGACCAAAAATTTACAAGGGATGAGGCTTGGCAGAAAGGTCCATTAAAAATTTAAGAATTTTTACGCAATTTGTCATTGAAAATACATGTTAATAACTGCTAATGAAGATAAAATTAAATGTGTAATGATATTTTTTTAATTGTTTTTAGTCAACAAAAGGAGTTCAGTCACGGTTATCGCAGCAAGCTGATGAGGAGAAGCTTATTCCAGTTTGTTCAGAACCTAGCCAAACAATAAAAGGTCTGTTATGATGTTGTTTACAGCTAGACTTTAAATGTCAAAAGCCAAGCAGCTTAATCTCTGTCTCTTATACACATCTTTTAAAGGAATAAATTATGTATTCAACTAATTAACTTTGAAGTATATATTATGTATTCAATTCCCTTGTATTAATTATTAATCTGTTGTTTTCCAAAAAAATATAATGTATTTCTCATCAATGATACAACTCATAAAGGAAAGCATTTTCAGTAAGTTCAGTTTGATCCGGCGATGAACCGGCTGTACACGGCTGGAAGAGACTCAATAATTCTTTCCTCAGTCCCATCGAAGGTGGGTGGACCCTCTATCTGTGAAAGTCCCTCTCTGGGCTATCTCTATTTCAAATTCCTAAAACCCCCGATGGCACTCTTTTTAATAAAGTGGGGGGGGGGGGAATTGTTGGAGGATGTAATTGTAATGTAAAATTCAATTTTTTTTTTTATCCTAGAGAGTCTCACAACCCTCTAATTATTTGCCAACCCAATTTTGGGTCGCGACCCATAGATTGAGAACAGTTGTCCTTGGTACAAACAAATATGTATCTTTAAAATATCCTTTTTGTTGTACCTTGTGGTTAAAGATAACAAACTAACAAATATACATGAACAGTGGAATCCAATACTTGAATTGTTTACTCTGTGTATTTAAGTTGTTTGCTTTTAATGGACCTTCCTTGAGTGTCAGTCAAACAAACATTCTCACCAATCAGAATATTATGTTATTCAGTAGGTGGGGGCCTGGGAATACACGCATGTCCCTCAAATCTATATTCACAAAATTGAGTAGTACAATGTTGTGTTGTGGGACCAAAAATTTACAAGGGATGAGGCTTGGCAGAAAGGTCCATTAAAAATTTAAGAATTTTTATGCAATTTGTCATTGACAATACATGTTAGTAACTGCTAATGAAGATAAAATTAAATGTGTAATGATATTTTTTTTTTATTGTTTTTAGTCAACAAAAGGAGTTCAGTCACGGTTATCACAACAAGCTGATGAGGAGAAGCTTATTCCAGTTTGTTCAGAACCTAGCCAAACAATAAAAGGTCTGTTATGATGTTGTTTACAGCTAGTCTTTAAATGTCAAAAGCCAAGCAGCTTAATCTTTAAGGAGGCAATCTTGCATGCTCAACAAAACTTGTTATTATTATATTTATTAAACTTTTTTGTTGTTGATATGGCTGATTTTTAAATAAAAATAAATTTAATAAATGTAGTTTTGTCCAGTTAACTCAACTGAACTGGCACACTATATTGTGTGACTATAATGCTGCATAATTTTGAAATGTAGGCATAAATATTACTGTAATTGACCTTCTTGTTTGTGTTCTTGTGATTTTAGCTTCATAGTTCTTATTCTTTTTATAATACAGACTACAATTGTATAGCACCACAATTTCGATTTTGTAATGTTGTGGTTTTATTCATTTTGAATGGTATATTTATTTATATATTTATTTTTATTTGCAGGAGGTACAAGTATACAGCAATATCACATTCTTAATGACAAACGGTATGTTATCACTAAGGACTCAACTGAAAATGTAGTATTATGGGATATTCTTAAGGTAAGTTATTGAAAGCATTGAACTGAGTGTTATCATTTTACCTTTATTTTAGATGAATGTAAAACCAAAAGTGGAAAAACTGCCGCTAACAGTTTGAATAATAATAATGCCCTTTGACTGCAAATATTATAAGCAGTCCTTAATTGAACATTAAGACCTTGTTGTTTGGATGAGAATAAATATATAATAACTGTTCGTTGGACTTTTATCATTGAATCATATACAGTTGAACTTCCCTAAGTCAAATCCAAAATTGCATTGAAAAATTGTTTGACTTAGTGGTAAAATCTCAAATCTTGGGTGAAAAAATAAAATTAAAAAAATAAATTACTAAAAATAAATAAATTTTAAAAAAGTGATATGTTAAATAAATTAGTTAAACTTTCCAAGAGACAGATAGACTAATAGAGTAAGTATTTATCACTAATGCACACTCATAACAAATTCATAGTTTGAAAATAACAATTTTAATATCCAGGGAGGACTGCTCCATAAACGTTACTACTTTCCCGTATTTAGAACATCATAGCTAGCAAAATTGCCGCAACCTAATATGGTATATTATTTTATTCCTCGTTTCCATAGGCTTGTAAAGTTGAAGACTTGGGTAATGTAGATTTTGAAGTTGAGATCAAGAATAAATTCAAGATGGTCTATGTTCCGCCTTGGTTTTCTGTTGATCTGAAAAATGGAGTAAGTGTGTTAATTATCATTATTATTATTATTATTACATCATCATCATTATCATCATCGTCTGTTCAATCACAGTCAGTTAACAATGGATCTTTCCGGAGTATCAATCAGACTTAACAACTGAGCAATCAGAACAGTGCCAGGAATATGCGCGTGTCCAACAAACACATGTGTTGCCGCGCATGTTTATACGCTGTTGTTTTGCGAGACCTTGGCAACGATGTACAACGGGCGGGGCTTAACAGAAAGGTGCGTATCACATAGTTCCTGTTCAACATCAACAGAAACAGTGGTGTTCATATTAATATATTACATTCTAAGATGTTGATATATACAAAAGTAAATAACAAAAGCTATTGAGGGCTCAAACAAATACTAAATACAGGGTAATTATTTTTATTATCATTAATATTTATTTATATACTTTTATTATAGTGCACTTTCCAATCGATTCCTCTAATTCTGAGACCCCTCTAAATCAAGACCATTTTTTTCAAAGAACCAAATAATCTGCAATCTGTTAACATAAGGCTCACCCTCTTAGTGAAGACTGAACCCCCGAGACCACCCCAAATTTTCAGGTCCTAAAGGTGGTCTCACATTGGAGGGCAAACTGTATTATTATTGCTATTTTATTTTGGGAAGATTTTTATACATTGTTGATATTGCTGCTGCTGCTACAGCTGCTATTGTCATTGTTGTTGTTTTTTTTTGTAGATTTTTATAATGTTGCTATAATGTTGTTAATGTTGTTGATGTTATAATTGTTGCCATTCTTTTTGTTGTGTATTTTATGTTGTTATTGTTGATGTGGTTACAGATGTTGAATATTCACCTTGAAGAGTCTGATGCATTTGCTGCGTGGGTGTCAGCTAAAGACGTTGGCCTAAATTCTATTGACGGTGGTGATACAAAAGGTTAGTTCTCTTAATGTAATTTAATAGCTACATACAGTATCTAATTCTGTGTATACTAAATATATAGCTCATATAGCAAATTACTGTAAAAACAACAATTATGTAGAAAATGGTGGCCGGTTGTCGGACGCATTTAGTTGTGGGAATGAATCCAGGTGTTTCATTGGATGTTAACCTATGACCCTTGTGATTGGAATGCAAGTGTCTTGACAACAAAGCTGTAGCTGGCCTACTTCCTTATACTTAATTACATTTTAAAAACTATTTAAATACAGTTTATTTTATGGTAAAAATTGGTTATGTAGAGTGCAGAATTGTATTACACTAAGTGATTTGTTTCATTTGTATTGTAGTGAATTTTGGTGGGTTATTACTCCAGGCATTACTAGAACACTGGCCAAAAACACATGCAATAGAACCAGAAGATATCAACGGACAAGGTATATCATCTAATTTCCTATTTATTTAACAATAATTATAAAAATGCACAAAAGCTAACTTCAGAGACTTACATATATATTCTTTCAAAAAAATGATTTGGATTCAACATAATACTAATGAAAATATTAATGATATGACGATGATAATGAATAATGAAAACAAAAATAATCAATGATATTAATAATTCATAGTAATACAGTAATATATAATAGGATTAGTAATAACAATGTTCTTGGTGTATAGTCCAGTCATGATCATATTCATATTTATTCACACAATGCATGCAAGTGGAAACAAGACAAAAAATGATATTTAGACAAAATGCAATTGTGTCTAGAGATGCCAAATAAGCCAAAGGCTTTAAGGCTGGCTCCACCAGAGAAAAAAACGAAAAGTAATTTGTTCCAGTATCAGCTAGTATAAACAACACTTGCATAATTATTAGGAATCGTCAAGGTTGCTTATTTCATATTACAGTAAATGGCTTTGATGGAAGCAGTGATGATATGAATGTAAGTGGGGAGAGGGCACCAATGGGCAACGGATATTTCAGCGTACCTGGACATACACCGGTCATTTTAAGCGAGGTGAACGGTAGAACAATGTTTAGATTATTATGTCGCGATGCAGGTGGAGATTCTGAACAAATTCTTCTTCAAGATACTGTCCCTCAGTGGGTTATTGATATTACAGTGGAGGTAAGAAACACAAATACACACCACGCAATTTTAATATTGCTTTTCAGTAATTTAATGTCAGTGTTGGCTTCCATCTTTACTTTCTGCTACCCTGCTTATTGTTTTGATAGAATCACATCACTTATCTCATTTTATAATTTAGATTATATATTATGATTATATATTATACAGTTGGGAAAATATACATCACAAGTACAGTTAAACTTGCCTAAGTCAACTTTCCCCTAACTCGCATAATTTCTAAGTCAATCTTATTTTACAAGGCAAATTGTTGTGCTTTCCATTCATTAATGATCTGTAAGTTGAATTTTATCTAAGTCGAACAATTTTTCAATGTCATTTTGGATTCGACTTAGGCAAGTTCAACTGTATAATTGTAGTTCTGTTTACCATTGGTGTGTTTCAGAAAACGCAACCCAAGTTTAACAAGATCTCATTTTTCCTGCAACCACATTCAACATCTGGTGCAAAGACTCTTAAAAAGTAAGTTGTCTTTTTATTTTTGATATAGACTGCTATTTGTTATCATCATCGTCGGTATCCAGAAGATTGACATCATCTTCATTATTCCCATCTACATTATCATATCACTGTCTTTATTATTAATTCCAATTTCAATTATCAAGAAAATCAATTTAAAATCTTTTTATGATTAATTGTCACCTTCATTGCCCAAATCAACATCATCATCATTATTTGTTATCAGCAAAAACTGTGACCAGATGTGATATTCTTATTACTCATCATTACTTAAAACTTGGAAAGGTATTCAGCCACCTTATTATTATTAATTATTATACCTTATATTAGAACACATACTATAGTTTCTATTCACTTGTATACTGAACATCGAACAATAAACATAATCCTATTAATACAGTAACTACGCCTCGTGTCTAATTTAATACAACTTGAATAAAAAGTTTATAAAATAATATCCTCATTAAAGTCATCGCTGTCATAATAATCATTATCATTGTCAAAAGTCAAGATCATTATTTCCATATTTAGCATTTTTTGTAAGGATTCATATGAATCATATTTTTTTGTTAGGATTTTTTATTCATTATATATATATTTTTTTAATATGTATACTTTAGGGATAGGCTGTCAGCTAGTGACATGCTTCAGATTCGTAAAGTTCTTGAGCACGTCTACGAGAAAGTGCTTGGCGTGGAGAACGGTGGTCATCCAGGCATGACGAATGGTAAAGACCATGATAGTCAAGACGCTGCTAGTGTTAGTGCTGCAGAAGAAAAGGTTGAACTACTATGTCAAGATCAGGTATGTGTTTTTAGTCAGTTAAATTGATTTGTTTTTTTGTTTCTGTCACATCCAACCACATATACAAACTAATTGTAATATTTAACGATGCTCTATGAAGTAAGCCTTTATGAGTGTTTTTTTTTTTTTTTTAAATGTAAGAAAAATACCTTGTGTTTTATTTTATTTTATATTTATTTTATTTAAAAACCTCAACCAACAGCGAATAAAATTTACCAATGACCATAATAATATGTGGTGTATATAATTTACAAATATATACACCAGTATTTAACCAAGTCCATGGTTCTATAATACATTATGAGAGGGTTACTTACTGGTAATAAATGTTTGGACAAATTTTATTCCCCCCCCCCACCTACTCCATAAACCCTCGTACCCCTCAACAACTCTAGTTGCCTACCTCAACCCATTTCTGTTTATGTACAGGCCTGGGTTTTTGATTACTCAACATACTTCTGTTAGGGCCTCAAGAAAAACTTGGCATAAATACACAGATTATATGTTACCTTTCTACAAATTCTTATTCCTTCTAGATAATTATTATGCTTGAAAACTTACCCTATGCTCCAGTTATTATACTGTATGTATTTATGGTTTTCAAAAGTGAATTTACTCAAATATTAATTTTCTCTTGTCATTAATGTTTCTCCTTTTTACAATATGTTTTTTTTTTTAATTTTAAAATCTTGTGGATTATTTTTTAATTTATTATTTCCAGGTTTTGGACCCAAATATGGATTTACGGACAGTACGGCATTTTATCTGGAAAACAGGCGGAGACTTGACGCTCAATTACAGATACAAAGCTGGACACTGAATTTTTTAAGATGTGATGAAAAATATTTTTGGATTCAAGTTTTTTAAAAAATGCAACAATAAGTACTGTGATCACTTGCCTGATGCAAGGCAATTCAGCTGACTATAGGTGGCGCTCTGAGCGAATCATCGTTGAGAACTCATGCAATCTTATTGGCTGACAACGCAAAACTACAAATACAGATAGTTACAATGTATGAAACTTTCATACGCAATTCACACAAAAAATTAAGAAACAAATTAATATCTTTACATTACAGTCGAATCTGTTATAAACTATGACCTACAATACTATATTTAAGACAGATTATAATAATGAAAGAGTTGTAAATAATTTTGTACATGTATACATATACACATGTATATGCTAGTTAATAAATTGAAAATATGTATTTATTGTCGATAAAATTGTTAAAATATTTAGTTAGTTGTAGATCTAAAACTTATTACTATATCTTTGTTTTTTATTTGTACTTTTTATATTGATTTTATTAAATGTACCAACATTATATTAACTATGAAGGTACACCTCCAAAAATGAACCAAAAGATAGTTTATACAATTTGAAATGCCATCGCATTATCGTAGCATCTAAGAGATTGTTTCTAATGTTGAGTGGTGAAGTTCAGAATAAGCATCTAGTGATTTTCATTTGTGTTTATAGATTTTGTTGTTCCAATTGGCGCTATTAGGGAGCTTGATTGCACGATGACAGAACGTAGAACGTAGTGACGTCACTAATAAGAAGTCATCTGCGCATGTGGGAATTTTGGGTTCTCATCGCGTGGATTGTAGGGCGCAATTTGACTGAACTACGTTGTGCACAGGGCGGTCACGCATCAGTGAATCCGTTCTAGCGTCATATCATCACACAAATCAAATGCTCTGTCTATTGTGCATTAACTCTGAAATATATTGATGGCCTATCCAAAGTATGAAGGGATGTTTGGTTACTCTTGAAGGATTCAGTAGAATCAAGCAAGGAGGATTTTTTGCAAGATATATCACAAAGGTGACTTCCTAAATTATGATTCTAAAGCCCTGTTTGACAATAACATGTGACATGCCTTAATATGGTCATGATAACATGAGTGACCAGTAGCAAGTTTACAATGTATTATTATTAGTCCATCTGCCTGATGCAGACTGTACATTAGTGTTGGAGCTCAAACTGTGTTCTTAATTTTATATCAGTTTTTGTAGATCCTCTGCCAAAATAACTTTTTCATGTGTCCATTCTTTGCATTTGTAACAAACAAAATACACTGTACACTATATTTTTAGTACAGTGGGGGGAGAGAGGGGGCTTGACAACTGATATGGAGCAGGTTTTTGTACGATAAAAAAATACTTCTTTTTATGATGTATAAATTTAACGGCAATTGAACAAAAGTACATATGGATTCTTTACGTAGGTGAAGGGTTATTCTTAGTAGTTCAATATTTAAGTAGAATTTAATAATCATTTAATAGCTATGTGAAAGTAGTTTATATTTATTCCCATTCAGCTCCAACATCAACAAATATAGTCATCAGCTCTTGCATACCATGTCAATATAAGATAATGAAATCATGCAGACCTCTAAAAGCTAACCAAACACTGTCTAAATTTTGGTATGCCAGATTTTAGGCTCTGTCCAGACTATCAAATTTTATTTGACAAACACATTTGATATGCCTAAATATGGTCATGATGACATCACATCATGACCATTTATAGGCACATCATGACTATATATGGGCATAAAACAGTTTTTCCTCAAATAATATTTGATAGGTCTGGACAGAGCTTTGCAATGTGTAATCAAACTTGAAAAGTGTATGCCTGTTACAGACAAATATCTAACAAACAAATGTGTCTTTCTATGTCTGTTCAAAGTTGGACAATGCGCTACTTATCAGTCTAGCTAGCATGTTGATGTGGAAATTTTAATTTACTTTTTACTTGGTTCATTTTACTTTCAGAAATGTTAACTGAGGCTACATACCTCATTCAGAACTCATAAAATTTATACAAACTTAATATAGGGGGTTAATTTTTATCCACAGAACTACAGTACTCTTTTAGACCATTACAGTATATTGGTAAAATTAGCTACGTACAAAGAGCTATCTAGTAGAAAGAAGCTTGACTGGTAATGACCTGTGTACCTTGAAATTATTTTCCCCCAATGTAAACAAAAACTAAATCAAAAACCTGCTTAATATTTATCTACATTTTATACTAATTTGGACTTCTAAGATACATAAGTTTCATAAATATATGTTTATTTTATCATAGCATTTATGTTGCTATAAGACAGACTTAAATTATTAAATTTAACCAAAACATATTCTAAATCTTTTCACTTAGAATACAAATTGTATTATGAGAAATGCACGATACTGCCAATTCATTATAAACAACAATTGCAAATGAAAGCAAAACACTTATAGATTTAGAATTCTATGGCCGGTTTCCTTATTAATTTATTCACTTACATAAACATACAGTAATGATTAAATCATCTATAAATACTTCAAAAATTAGGCGTATTAGCAGAGTAACGGAAAAAACATTAATAAGGTGGAACAAGTGAATATGCTGTTATTTTCATCATATTGAAAATAAAATTATAATTTACCAAGTGTCCCTTGATTGGCTGTGTAGCAGACTTCCATATATGGACATTTGACAGTAGAACAAACTTTGGTAATGCTAAATCAGTCCTTTTAAAAATTATCTGAGATTTTTGTTGTTAATGCCAAGCATTGTGGATATAAAGATTATATGTTTTTTAATAATATTTTGATGGAAAACAGGATGGTCTGTTGTTTAAGTAGTCTTCATTTATATTGTATATTCATAAAAAAAAAATACACCAGATGCATTTTTGCTCATATAAATTTACACATTGAGCTACGACTTTTATTACTGTAGTAAAGAAATACTGCCACCAAAACATTAAAATGAAACATTGAAATGCTCCTAAAGTCGGGCACTTGCTGCGCCCGATGCGATTCTATGAAGGACGCAATGCCGCAATACGCGCAACGGATCATTTTCAATAACAATCTGGCCAAACTGCCACTGACATTCAGCAGACAACACTGTGTCATTTAATGTTCACAGGAGCAGAGTTGGATCAGGCAGCCGACGTTTATTCATGGCGCAAGTGATAATCCCATCTTGATGATAATAATGCCAAATATTTATATAGTAATTCCAAATTGAATGATCAAAGTTGCTTAGCATTATTAACCCCAGTCACTGGATAACATACAATGGCAAACCAGCACAAAGTGCAACCTTTCTTGCTCCTTGGGGAGTATATCTCGTCATGTGCTTGCACTCAGCACACAAAACTAGTACATTCAATGCCACAACATCTACCAGGTTCCCATTTATACTCCTTGGTAGAGACAGACAAACGTAGATAAAGTGCCTTGCCCAAGAACATAAGCGACTTGCACAGTGAAAGTTTTGAACCACTGACCTTAAGGTTGGGAGTCCAAAGCACAACACCGATGCACAAACTACTGTATTATGAATTCCCTCCTTGAAGTGGCATCCCCCAACTTGGGACCCCCATGTAGTTGTTTAGTTTAAACATGTCGTAGATCAAAAATTTGTTTTACTAAAAAAAACTTAAATTTGCTGCCAGAATTCTAAGGATAAATGCCAAGGCATTCATTGGATTGGTATTTTTTTAAACATTTAAACAATTTCTTTTTCATTCCAACGTGTTAAATGTATAACTAATAACTTTTATAAGGTAATAACAATTCAGTATTTGTCAAGTTTATAATAAGTGGCACTATGTTTTTAATATTCATAAAAATTATAATTCCAAGTAACTGAAGATCATCTACCATGAAAGATTTATTTTATCATTTATTTGATATAAAATGTTAGCACTTAGCACAGAATCAAATTATATCTTACAATACAATTTCATTTAAAATATTACATTTTAACATAAGATTACCATCTGAATAAACATAAAATTGTATGATTTAAAATAAAATGTTATAATATAATACTTTAACATATGAAGACATAACACATACAGTATACGAGAGCCTAGCACAATATGTGTCACCTGATAGTTTGCCGAAGAATTTGTCCATGCTCTGGGTGAGCACTTGTTCAAGGGAACATCAGTTTAGTGATCATTGTTGGCACTCGGAGTGGATTGTTGTTAAAAAAACAATCCATCAGTCACAGTTGTATTCAGGGCGCATGAACTCATGGCGGTTACCGTCGCCAACACAGTGTGCGCCTGCTCTCGAGATATAACCAAATGACAGCAATGATAGACTTTAACCAGACACCAAAGAATCTCCAATAGTTAACTATTCTAAAAATGTTCTAAGCACTACATCATCCTATTTTGTAAACATAAGCATTTTGAAGTAGAGGCCTTAGTAAGTAGTCACTAAGTTTTATCGGAGAGAAAAGTTTGCACCTTTGATAAAATACATTAAAATCAACTATACACTTTGTATATATACATAAATACTCATAACATAAGCAATATTTTTCATCCAAGGATGATTTTTTAAATGCTTTAATTATATATATTTGAAGGGAAAAAAATGGCTTTAGTGGTTGAATTTACTCGTGAAATTTGCTTACGACTCCACTTACTACTTGCTACACTTTGTATAAATACTCAAATTACATAAACAATAATTTTTATAAAACAATGATTTTGAATGCTTAATTACATATTTGACAAAAAAAATTAACTTCATTGGTTTATTTTACTTGCAAAATTCCTTCTGGTTTTTGCTACCAAAATCTGGTAGATATCACTGAATGATTTGATGTTATAGTGAATAAAGGTTAAGTTTATTTAAAACTTTATTAGTCTAAAATATGGTTTTAATCTCTGTGTACACTAATAAAAGTAAGATGTAATTTAATTACAAGTTATTCACTATCAAACTCAGTTGAATGTACCTTTTTATTCTGACTATTATAGTGTAAACAAGGTCTTATTTATGACTTATTGACTAAAAAAATCAGTTAAATGTACAATTTTATACTGAATTTGTTCAATTTTGCTATATCTAGCAACATAAGTTAATTAAAAATATATAATTCCATAGGTTATTTTATAATCTAATCTACGTATCGTCCATGAGTGATGATATTTTTGTCTGTCTAGACTACTGTAAACTGTTCTCTTCTGTATTTCATACAAAACTATAATTTAACTTCTCTCAACTTCCTGCCACATCTAGAAATAGAAACATAATATTGTTTCCTGTTTTCTTACAAAAAGCTACAAAATGATTTCTTCATTTTCTTCAGCTTCTAGTCATTTTAATTCGGGCCTTTTAATCATCGAACGAGCAAGACTTTCCTTTGTGAGTTGTTTATAGTAATTCACTTTATAAACCATGCACAAACTGTCCTATCCAGCTTTGTTGAACAATAAAAAACCTTGTGCTACAAATATAGAATGCATGAAAACAAAAAAATATTGTAAACTAACATACACTTGATTCATGACTAAATAAATGCCTTTTAAATGATATTAAGAAAGTATACTTCTTCTCATCCATACCTTAGTAGTAATTATTATGCACTTCTAAAATGCACTGGTAATGAAGTAGGGCAGATAAAAATATAATAGCCAGTTAAACTTTATTGCTTTACATCTAGTCAAGCTGTCATTCTATGATCTTATGTTGAGTTACTATCTTATTATACTAGAACAGATCTATGATGCTGAGGATTTTGACCAACAGAGGACTGAAAATGGCATACTGTAAGATGATGATGATACAATGTATGTAAATTACTGTAAATTATGTGGTGAAAGTTATAAATATCATTGCAATATTATAGGTCTAAAGGGTATACAAGGTAAACGAATCTAATTTCATGAATAATCGACAACTTCAGACTATATACTTCATTTATTTACTAACTTCTTGTCTTCAATGCAAATCCTTCTATTATTACCGGTGTATAATTTATATATTAAAAATTTTTATTCACGTTGGTATTTTAATCAAATCTAAACAGAAAATACTTTTAAAATCACAAACTTAACAAATATATAATAATACGATACATAACATATTCATATGCTCTGACTGTAGGTGATGCCAATATATATAATATACAAATAAGAGCAGGTGTAAAAATTGTCCAAGACAAACACTGGATATATAACGACATAATGATCTTATTCATGAATTAGACCAAGCTACTGTAAACACACAGCTGAGAGAGTAACATTTAACAACACAAAGATTGTATGGAACTTGGAGCTGTATGATCATCATAAACATGTCTAAATATGGTCATGATGACATCATATCATGAGTATATGGGCATAAGGACCCCAATGGAAAATGAGTTTTACTTTTTTTGGCTTTTCCTTCATGTAATTACAGTCATGTTTTTGTGCAATTTTTTATCTTGTCCATTTTTCGTATATCATGTTTATGTATGTATTTTACTACTCTGATTACTAATAAATTCAATTCAATTCATACAAATACGCTGTAGCCTAAATATGCTATATTACCATATAATAGTATAATGTAAAAAACACTGTCTATTTGATTTTGATTATAGATTTGTAGGATATTTTAAGATTATATACTGCCATCCAAAAATAATTTACATAAATAGGCATTTTACTATACTTATCCTTAAATTTGCTGCCGGAAATTTAAAGGGTATGCAAAACTACAGGAATATGTATTGTTTACAGTTACTGAAAATGTGTATATGCGAGGACAATTTTCTCTAGTTCAAAATTGTTCAGCTATTAACTTAAAATTAAAATTACCCCATTTTTCAGTGGCAGTACTGTGTATTTTTAATGTTTGTATTGATGTTTGCATTGCACTGGTGCATTGGTAAGAATACTCCTCAGGGGATGGACGACACATTATATTTCCTAAAAAACCGCTCCAAAAATTTGTAAAAATGCTGTATAATATAAAAACATTATAATTTTCAATATTATTTGCTGAAAGACTGTGTGAAATCATCTATATAGCATTTTCCAGCACTGATCTTTGGTCTAACTCCAGCAACAAAGTTAATTAGGTGTTGACGGTACCAACAACCAGCATATCCTACAGATCATCAAATATTTATTGGCTCAGTTTTAGTCATGTAGATTGAATTGGCTCTGTTTGCACTTGTCAAAGAATTTCAACAACAGGGTTTTTTTCGTTCAGTTGTAGGCTCATTATCCACCGAAATAACGTTCTTGTCCTTAACTTGTTTGCTTCCTCTCGTTGTCATCCTATCCTCTCCTATTGGCAATAACTCTTGAAAAATGTACTCAAAAACATCGCACACATTTTCGCCTGTTAGCGAACTGGTCTCGAAAAATGGTCGTGTTTCAGGTTTTTTGTTTTTAAATCGCGGTTCATTGATTTGCATTGCAAATTCTACCGCCTCCTGTTGAGTGACTTGGCGGGCATTCTTTTTATTCTCTATCGTTTTTGATCCGGCATCGTGTCCGTTTGTGGCACTGTCGCTTAGGTTTTTTACAAGGTCGAGTTTTGTACCGGTCACACAAAATAGACAGTCCTCTTTGGCTGCATCAAGAAGAGGAAGGAATCTTTTCTCTAACATTTCAAAAGTCTTCTTGTTTCCAATGTCATAGGCTAGGATTGCAGCAGAGGCATCTCTGCAATAGAAGGAGCTCAACCCAGAAAACCTCTCTTCTCCAGCAGTGTCCTGTAGTGTAAAGAATATTATGCCACATTCAGAAAAATAAAATAAATTACTACTGTTAGGTTTTAGCTAGGCTTATAACTTACAATGTAAGGACTAGCAGAATAACAATAATAACTTACTATGTCTGGTTAGTAAAACAGAACATAGGGCTTTTCCTCATTACCCGTTATTAATATTCACAATAGGTAGAATGATGTCATATTTTAATATGCACATCTTTGGAACATGGTCTTTGCTTGGGCAAAGTTTGAAGAAGATCCAAGTACAGCAAAGTGCCAGACCGAAAAACAATTGCAAAAACATAGAAAAATGGGATAGAAGAACAAAATCAAAACGAAACAATGGTTTTTTTTCTGCTAACGCAACTACAACACTTACCCATATTGCTATGTTATACTGCCCCCACTGTTTCAATGAAAAACATGCTCCAATAGTCTATGTTAAGAACAGAAGAAATATTAGCATTGGTTTAAGATGTAGCAAGAACAACAAACTAACAATTAACTTCAAGATGTTCTGAAAGAAGAATGAGGAATACATACTCCAACATTGTGTGTAAACTGGCCGTCCATATAGCGTTTCACCAACGTTGTCTTGCCAACAAATGCTTCTCCTACTATTACTACTTTCACATCTCTAAGAAAAACAAAATTATGCATTATATAATAGACAATACAGAAATGAGTCATGTGAAAACAGACACAGTGAGCAATACCATCTGTACAGTATTATACGAAACTGCATGAATTCTTCTCACCTTTTTCCATAGTTCATACTTTTTAAGTACTGTGCAACTCTGGTAAAAAGCGCATACAGTATTAAAATGCTCAAGTATTATTATTATTATTATTATTATTATTATTATTATCATTATTATTATTCAGATTATTTCAAATGTTAAAAGGTTCATCCTTGTTGAATAGAGAATGCCAGTAAACTACTCTAAATACTTGGAAATGAACATTTTCAGAATCAATTGCTAGTGCTCCAAAGGTACTTCCTCCCACCACCACCACACCCTCCCTCCTCCCTTAAAGTGGTAAACCATATCACAGGTAAACGTGAAGGTGCTGAAAACTACCTTCTCATCCAAAGAGTGGTACACCCAGAAATCATGGAGGGATACTAACATTTTCAGAAGTGTTAAAATGATGTATCAGTCTTACACTTTTTTTTTTATTATAAGAACAAGTAAAATTTTGCCCATGCTCGGTGTTACTATTTGCACCTTTCAGACAAGGCTTGTTTGTTGTTGACACTATTAAACATGCTTAATTCATGGAGGAAATATCCTCCATGCTTAAATACAGTACACAGTGGTATAAATTACATTGCGTTTTCGGCAAGGGTTCATAATAAAAATAAATAAAATAAATTAATTACTTAATTAAAAATTGTATATCAAGCCGCAATTCGAACTCACTGTCTTTGGTTTCCTTATTCCCTTACAACACATTACTAACGGACTACGCCATCTATGCGATGTGTCCTATAAGTGGAAATAGCAGTAAAGTACAGTCCTTGCTGAAACCCCTATTTTGTTTTGTAGGTAGGGGAAACCCAGGGATCAAACTTAAAAAAAGGGCCATGAACGTTTGTTGGAAATAACTTCTAGTTTAGACTTTTTTTATTCCTTATTTCGCGTACTTACAAATAAAAATAAAATTTTATCGGTAAATGTAAAATAGGATGGTTAAATGCTTCAAATTTATATAATGAGGAAGAAATATACATATCTTATCTTTGGAGATTTCAAGGCAGCAGAGGGCGTAATAATATTAAAAATAAACTTTTATTTTTTTTCTTAAATTTCAAATTTTTCGTGGCGGCAGGTGCACTAATTGATAAAAAATAAAATTTTATTTTTATTTGAAATCATCAATATTTGCAATTGGCAAGTTCGCTAAACAAGTTTTAAAAAACAACAACAACAACAGCAGTAACGTTCTGGGGTTTGCCTTGCGCAGACTCAAAAACTTATTGAAGTTTACAACACAACGCAGACCCTTTCAGGATAGATAGAAAACATGAGTGATAAGCTAACAATGTTTTATAATGCCCTTAACAAAATACCACTTGTCATATATCGTTTTTGGTCTATGCTGGTATATGTCACCCCTATGTATATCTTATAAAAAATATAATTAAAGTACAATATAACTCTCCATACATTGTCCGAAAGTGTCCACATGCAGTTGGATTAAAGAATATCTTTCGAGACAAGTAGGCGGTTACACTGATGTACTGGTCTATACAATCCCTGTTGTGGACAGACGAGTTTAGCTGGCTGTGGGTTACAAGTTATTGTACTAACTAGTCCACATTTTTGAGACTCCAGTCTAAAACGCTATATAAATGTTAACTATACAAAAGCATGGTTACAATATTTGCAATCCCACTGTAACCATAGGCAAGCGTGCCACTTGAAGCAGCGCCAATATTATGGCTGTAGGTTGCAGCGTCCCTGCCTTCACAGCTCGGGCCATTCGACTTTCCTATTTCCCAAGGAATAGCCATCTTGGAATTTCTAACAATTTACTCATTCGTTTACTGTTGTTTTACTGTGTTAATATTATACAAAAATGCAATTTCAAATGGACATGCCATATAATAAATACAGTAATTGCTCATTGGTTAGGAACTGTTAGTGCCCATCACCAACTTATAGGAGGCTTTTCATTGAATTATATAATCTATTACAACTTCTTTTTGCTTGATTTGAGAAGTTACCATTTATCAATAAAATTATAGAGCTACTGAATAGCTTTAAAATGACACCAAAACCAACTCAATAGGTGCTACACTTACTGAGATACAGTCAGTTAAACGAACAAGGTATTGCTAATTAGCTCAAACTTTGTTAGCGCGTATCTCACTAATTAAGAGGCCTAGAGGGTCAGGCTCACTATAAATGTGCAATTGGACTTTAAAAATCAAGAAAAATAAAGTTCAGTTAACAAACTAGGGTTTTCTTTAGAACGAAACTTTAATATGTCAAGAGCAATTCCCCAAAATCTTAACATTTAACTTCAAATAGTTTTTTCACAGCATACCCTTAATAACATTATCAATACATTTGATATGCGATAACGTAAGTTACTGAACCAATGTTGAATAATAGATGGTTGTAAGACGATTATCTATAACCGAGTGTAAAATGTACCTATAAATATCATTATACATACAATAAATAAAAAACCAAGCGGGGAGAAAAGTGCCACACCCAAGTAATTACACATTTACCAGTATATTGATTTGAAAAATTGATGCTGCAATAATATAACAATATATTTTAATCCAGTTGATACTTTTCATTTTCGCTCACTAAAAGTAAACAAACAACATACATCTTCCATTCTTTTCCATTAAAAATCTACGGAGATGCTCTGGTAACAAATGACATAAATTTGCTAAACATACACTTCCAATGATAATCGCATTATTTATGTAAATGTTAGTAACATCAGTTTCATATAATTATGTAACACCGATCATGAGTCTATCGTTGTAAAAACAAGTAAAATTATAATTTCTCTTCAATTGTGAGTATATACAGTGAATGTTATTAAAAATAAATGAGCACATTTTTTCAAAACTATCATAAACGACTATAAAAGAGTATTTTTGTCTATAATCAACAACAAGAACATTTGATTTGTTTTTATATTTATTTTAGTTATGGTTTTTGAGAAAAAAATCATTGACGTAGTTAATAATATGTTCATTTTTAATGATATGTGGTTAAGCCCCTAGGTTTGCTTGTTCTTTCAATTTGATAAAGTTTTGTAACCTACGTTACCAGGATTACTCATCTAATAGAACATTATAAAGATGATTTGCAAACATATTTATTTGAGAAAAAAATCATTGAAGTAGTTAATAATATGTTCATTTTTAATGATATGTGGTTAAGCCCCTAGGTTTGCTCGTTCTTTCAATTTGATAAAGTTTTGTAACCTACGTTACAAGGATTACTCATCTAATAGAACATTATAAAGATGATTTGCAAACATATTCATTTGATGTTAAAGAATGTTGATTAGGTAAATGTATTTAATGTGTAACGTTCGCTTTCATGAATTTACTCGCGATTATAATGTACACATAATATATTTTACTGTAATATATGTTACCATCAAAATAAATCAGAAACGTATGAAAATAGTATTAGTATACTTGGTACTGACAAAATGTATGGAATGCCAATTTTTCAGTTTTATTGAGAACAGAATGATCTGAGGACATAACTTCAAATTGTTTAATTAAAAAGTATTTAGGCCCCCTAGGCCAGGGGTGGCGCCAGGATTTGCCCGACAGGGCGACCGAGGTCGCCAACAGGGGGGGGGGGCCGATGCCCCGACGAGGGATCAGATTTCCCCAACGAAAGCAAAGTGGGCGTGGTCGAGCTTGGATTAAAAGGTTTCGAAAATGGTCCTTGGGGCGAAGCCAACAAAAATTTTCACAATTTAGGGGTTTCAAAGGCTTATTTAGTCGATTTTAGAGTCTATTAATATGTAGAAAATACATATTAATTTCTCCCGGACGAATTGTGCTTTTCCTCTCCGACGGGGGGGGGGGGCCAGCTCTCCCCGACCGGGGGCCCTAGGCCTACCTGTACTTTGTTGGAAAACTGGAGATGTGGACTGAAAAATGAGATTAAAAATCTATGATTTAAAAAGTGGAATATGCACTCAAAATTCAATGTTATCTACTAGGTCTAGGCTTTAGGCCTAGTACTCTTATTTATAATATTTAAAGCTTTGCTTTGCCTTTTAAAATCTGTCTGCCCCTGACCCCAGTGCCAGCAGTGAATCTTTACTTAATAATACAAATAAGAAGGGTTGAATATGCAAATGCCAACAAAATGGTAAGATTAAGAATGTTGTTAGTAGGTTACGTACAGTAATAGCAAATAATAGTCATTACAACATGACGCAACAAGCTTAGATTTCCACATACATGCTAAAAGAGCGGGACACTATTAAGCTCACAACTTCCCCACATCTATCAATAGTATAATTATCATCACGCCACGACGATAAGTCATCATCGACATCAAACCAATCTACGAGCACGACTGTCGGCAACCAACCATGCCCTAGCCTAGCTAGGAATCTAAGGATGGCCCTTCTCTCTAGGATACTTACGCCTTCTTTTTGCCTGATCCACTTTGTGGCGCTGCCATTATTTACGAAAAATATCACTTTTTAACGTGGATTCAGTAAAATGCATTGCCTATCAGTTTAGAAAGCAGATCTTTATGTAAACCCTCTGTCATTGCCTGTTCGTGTATAAATTTGCATCCGTGAATCGAGTCGATCGACAGAAAGAGGCGCTATACAATCTTTGGAAAGACGGGGTAGTGGCTATCGGCACTGCCGCAGTGCCGATTTGGCACAGCCGCAGTGCGAAAAAAACTGCTGTTTTCTATCGACACTGCCGCAGTGCCAAAAAGCTGCTGTTTTCTATCAGCACCGCCGCAGTGCCAAAAAGTTGCTAAAAGCTGCTGTTATTAATAACAATCGAATCGATGTTTTTATCTATAGATGACAGTAAGGTATCAATAATTGATTAGGTCTAGCCTATATTATTGTTAACATTATATTATATATGTTTTACAATTAATAATTATAATTATTTCTAATTAAATTATTAAATACTGTATACCGTACATAATATATAGTCCTAGGCATATATTCATGTATAGGCCTACATATAATAATAATAATAATAATAATAATAATAATAACAATAACAATAACAATAACAATAACAATAATAATAATAATAATAATAATAATAATAATAATAATAATAATAATAATTTTACGATAGTTTGATTGATGAGATAATAATAATCAGCATAGGCTTATTAAATAAAATTACGTCCATGCAAAGCCTGCTTTTAAATAAAAAAAAATTATCTACCGTACTGTATTTGATTCTGTTTAAAAAAATAATCTTATAAATTAGAAGTTTATTTTCTGTGATAATTTTATCCACATAGGCTAATTCATGTTTTCAATGTTAAATATGGATGATAAATAATATATATATAAAATAATAATAATATTAATAATAATAATAATACAGTAATAATAATAATAATAATAATAATAATAATAATAATAATAATAATGAAGGTGCTCGAATAATGCTTTTATAAAGAATTAATAATACTTCATACTTCAATAGGCCTTTTTACGATAGTGAGCGGAGACTATTTGTTGATTAATTTATAGAAATATATAATAGGCAGGCCTATATACCATTAATAATGATTCAGCATATTAAATCAATTAACAAATTAGTGACGCCGGGGCAATAGTTGATAGTAATAACAGTATAATGAATATCCACATAATTGTTGAATGCAGGGACCTATCTCTAGAATACATTAAAAATACAAATTATAATTCGGGACAAATAATTATCTTTACATGATATGACCCATGTCATATGTGTACATCGTGAACTCAAGCGGTAAAGTACCGGTAGTACGTACCGTCCCGATTTGTGAGTGTTTGTTGATTGTGACTATACCACACGAGGCAATTTTTTTTCTTTTTTAAAGGCAGTTAGTTGATGGTGGATTATGGATAGCAAACATGGAGGTCGTGGGTTCGATTCCCACGCAAACCAATAATTTTTTTTTTTTAAGGCAGGCCTAAAAAATTAAGGGCCAGGGCCTCGAGACCTCTGACAATGGCGGAAGGCTCATTCATACTGAAATTCGTGTTTTGCTGGTGATTTTTTTTCATCCAATGGGAATTCATATATATTTTATATGAGAAGAATCTATGAATATTCAGCTTTCTGTTTACCGGGAAGGGGGGGGGGCGGTAACAACAAGATATTTGATTGGTAAACAGCCGAATCCAACGAAGTCACTAAAAAAAAGTAAAAATGCAGCCTCTACGTGGTGGGCGGTTAGCATAGCACCAATAGAAAAGTGAAAAATGACGGTGACTTTTTTCAAGCAATACAATTGAAACAAATACTAAAGCAATCAGTGGGGGTGTAATCTGTGAGCGAGTAATCTGTGAACGAAGCGTGCAGCCATAGGCTAGGGGCCAGGGGGGCCGCCTAGGGCCCCCCGGCGGGGTCCAGGGGCAGGGCCCCTGGTGGGGGTCCAAGGGGGCGAAGATCCCTTGAAGCCCAGCACATTTGAGGAATATGAGGTTGTATTGAGTCGATTTTGACTATCTAGCATGGTAGTTTTCACTTCTAGAAAACATGATGAAGTTTCTCAGCAACATTGAACATAAAAATGACAAAATCAGCAAAAAGGAAAACTAATATCCAAAATCGGTTAAAAAAAAGTCGTCAAACAACAAAATCCGCTACTGTATATTAACATTGAGTAAATTATACAATTGTTCTATTTCTCACCAAGTGGATTTATGCGTATCCATTCAATTATCTCAAAAAAAAAAAAAAAAATTTTTTTTTTTTGTGTGAAATGCCACGCGCGCCACCCCCCTTTTTTTTGTGAAATGCGACGCGCGCCAATCTCCCCCCTAAATCCCCCTTTTTTTGTGAAATGCGATGCGCGCCACTCCCCTCTAAGCCCGCCCCTTTTTTTTGTGAAATGCGACGCGCGCCACTCCCCTTTTTTTTTGTGAAATGCGACGCGAAATTTGAAGATATAGGCTAGTGTGGATTTAAAGTCCTAATGATAATGTTCAAAATAAAAGTCAATGAATGTAAGTATGATTGTTGAAAAAGTGGTCAAAATTTTATTTTTATTTCTCACCCTGACCTTCGCCTGGGCGAACCGTGTGGGCGAAGGTCTGGATCCGCGCCTGGGCCTTCGACACAATTGATCACAATATCATATTATTTAAATCATTTTGATACTGTCAACTTCAAACTGATCCCTTGTCTCAATACTTGCTGCTAATAAACTTTCAATCAACCATAATAAATGTAACTTCATCCTCTTTGGGACCCCACAGCAGTTAGAATGTAGGCCTATTGATACCACCCCTTTTAAAATGTTTATCGACAGTTAAGCCTATGACATACCCTCTGTTTCAGTCAGCTAAGTTCTTTTTAGGGGTACATTTTGACAGTGGGCTAACATGGAAAAAAACATATCAACAAAATAGAGAATATAATTTTTAAAAGTTGGTATTATTTTTAGATTATCCCCATTATTTGTATTTTTTATTCCCTAATCTTTCCTTATTTGAGATACTGCAACATTGTTTGGGGCAATACATTTATCCAACATTAACAAACTGCACATTCTCTAAAAAAAGCTATTAGAATTATATCTGGCACTCCACCATGGTCTCATTCCTCTCCCTTATTTTCCAATTTAAACCTTCTCAAACTCTCTGATATCAACAATATTCAACAAGGTACTTTCTTGTACTGTGCCGCGGGTGCAGAGCGCCAGGAATTCCCCGACGAGAGGTCCAAATCCAAGCTTCCTACAAGGACTCCACCCAGTCGGGAAAAATTAAATTTTGTTAATAAAAAATTAAAAAAAATTGGTTAATTATGGGATTCTTTATTTAAAGGGATAATTTTATACCATGCAAGTTAAGAGTTATAATAATATATAGTATATAAATAACTGAACAATTACTGTAGTTCAGGCCTACGAAATTTGTGATTTGATTCAGTCTTCTGTATTATAATCTACCGGCACCGTATGTTTTAATAATTTTAATTAAACGTGGTTTGATACCCAGGGGTGGTGCCAGGATTTGCACGACGGGAGGTGGGGTTCCGAGGTCCCTGACCGGGGAATGAACTCGACGGCGAGAACAAGTGGGCGTGGTCAAGGGGGTGGTCGAATGTCGCGCTCTCTCAAAATCTTTCGAAGGTGGTTCATCCCCGGGTCCACCGCAGCCGCACCAGGGAGGGGCGAAGCTCCCTGAAAGTATGTCCATTTAGGGGTTTCAAAGGCTTATTAAATCGATTTTAGAGTTTATTAATATGTAGAAAATACATAAATTTTGTTTGTCCCTGACGAATTGGGGGTTTTCTCCTCGACGCAGAGAAAAACCTTTTTGTGCCTAAAAAAATAAATTGTACAAATTTGTTTTCCTCGGGCGGAGCCAGCCCTGGCGCCTGCAGAGCCATATATATATAGTTGCGACATTCCGCTCCTTGGTTTGCGAAAGTCACGTGGTACTCACCATCCACTTTATGTCATAATCTTCTCGATGAACACATGCAAAGTATATGAGTTACGTACATTGCATATAATTTACACACACTTAATTGGGTTTACAATTATATTTTATGATTAACATCACTTAGTATGGACAGCGTATTAGAATTCATGTATATAATCGAATATTTGCGCGCGTGCGTGCTCGCGTAAATTATTGAAATGAATTAGAATTTCTTTCAATTATCGTTAATTCGTCGCATTTTAATTAATGAAGACTGAAGACCCGACGTATTTTAATTAAAAATGTAAATTAACTAATAAGTATGTATTTTATTACGCTCTTCGTTCCCCTGAGATCATCATTAAAATTTTATTTTATTATCTCATTCGCCTACATGCGTTCGGAAATATATTTAAGCTAAATAATAATTTTAAAAAAAATTGCCGCCCTTTTCTGACGACCATTAAAAGTTGTTCGCTCAACAATATTAAAAAATGATTCTTCTTAATTTCAATTGTTTGTACAGCCTGTATAAATACGAATGACAATGAAAATAAAGGTGATGTTTTATAATCTTAAAAATGATTTGCTGTTTCTATTGCA
>NW_022718257.1:341733-344115 GCF_011630105.1 Anneissia japonica | reverse complement strand
TTCAACATGAAAAATTCATCCGCATTTATTTTTTGTGTGGAACACAAAAAATCAATGCGGATGAATTTTTCATGTTGATTTTGCGATAGGTCGTGAGAAGAAATATCATAGGCGCTGAAAACATTAGCCTATCCAATGCTGCTAGGCTAGGCCTAGCCTTACCTCGATTTAGGTTCTGTTATCACACATAAAAACGGCCGACATGATATTTTCCGTTGCTAGTATTGACATTTGTGAATATAATATTTCATAGGAAAAAATGATTTGCTGTTTCTATTGCATACTATTAGTTATATAGGCCTAATTACTATAACTTTATTTTGGAAACGACGATTTTGCAGTGTGTTCATAAAATTAACATACTGTACATCCATAATACAATATTAAAACAGAGACGAGACTTTCAATACGATAAAATGTACGTTACACAAGTTGAATAAATCACAGATCCTGTATATCATCATTTAACACTTACAATTTACATTTACAGAAAAGCACAGTTTATATTTTGCGGCCAACTGACCTATACTATTTTGATATTTATAAATAATAATAATCAAATTAATAACATAAGATTTGTACAGGGCTCGCTCATATTCAAATTTAAAGAGCAACAATCTTTTAGTCTGAGAGTGATCTAGCCATCTAGTTCCTTACAAAAACACCCCTAAGTTACAGTAATTGGTAGACTCTGGGGGGAAAAAATTGATATGTTGTAGAACTGATTTTTCTAAGACAGAAAAAAGTTGTTTGACGAAACACTAGGGAACGGTGAACGAGATACAGATTGAATATTTGAAAACTGGGGGCGTAACAGCACATTTTTACACCTTTTCCCCCGGTTTTTAAATATTCAAAAATCTGTATATCATTCATCGTTGCTTAGTTCAAACTACTTTTTTCTGTCTTAGAAAAATCAGTTGTACAACATATCAAAATTGTTAATTCCCTCCGGAGCCTCACTTTAAAAGAATTAGGAATATCAAAGTAACCCAAACCAGTCTGGCATTGTTACTAGACTTGATAATAAAGAGAATTATCAATATATCGGCGGCTCAGTAATGATAATGAATATTTGTTGCATATGAATGAAACAGAATCGCCGAATTGGACGTTTCCAATATATTTCTATTTTGATTATTTTGCGTTATGTTTTTTTTTTTGTTTGTTTGTTTGTTTTTAAACGCAGTCAAAATTCCATTGTCAAGGTACGGTACATCTTTTGTGCTGACGTGCGCCCTCATTTTCCGATTACACACGACAACTTTCCGATTTTCCTACATATTTTTGATTATTTAAAAATGGGGGAAAGAGTGAGGTACGGACCTTTTCCTTACAGCTTTTAAATATTTAAAAAATTGTATCTCACTAACCGCTTACGATTTTTTCGTCGAATATGCTTTTTTGTGTCTTAGAAAAATTAGTTCTATAACATATATAAAAACAAAGAAATTTCCTCCTAAGGATATTAATTACATACTGATATACATATTTAATTAATTTGTTCTGGTCGTCCCATATCAGTTATTTGCAAAAATAACAGGAGCTACTTAAGGGTCTATATGACAGAATTGCCTAATTGAAGTGTGCTTACCATCGAGGGGCTATCTCGGTCTATCGGCGACGATTAAAGAACTGCTTAAAAATAGTAAATTAATATATTACAGTATTTATAATATGAAATTGAATATTAAGTAGTGAAATCATAAAAAATAATCTATAAATATAGTTACATAAAATTCAACTGCTAAAAAGATTAAATTGAATTAACTATACAGGAGGCAGCTAACTGTATTATACAATATTATACACAGGAACGCACATCACGTTAGACCATACGTTAGACACAGAACGCGCCTTCATAGACTAGAAAAAAAAAATCTGAAAAAAATGAGTTAGGGGGAGTGGAATGTTAGAAGCAATCCACATAGCCAGATAATTATTTCCTTTTGGTCACCCTAAGCCCTGTTGACACTTGATTTTACTCCATGTATACAAATGGCGGCCGTTTTTCAAAATGGCCGCCAAATTTGTCTAAAATGTGCATAAAATTGAAACTAAATAAGCTATAGATATGATTTTGCTGTCTAAACTCATAATTTCTAGACAGGCAACAAACTAGACATATAAAAACTACTGTCACTCAAGCCAGAATGGAACATAATTAAAAAATAGGTGTTTATTTGTTTAAAAATAATTGAAAAATATACTTACTTAAAATGTACATAAAATAAGAACGAGTACGGTATATAAACTAGTTTTCTATGTAATCCAGATAGATTTTTGAACAAAAATAGATTTTATTGACTAATTTTATCATTTTTACTGCGCTGAATTCAAAAAAGTTAGGTGCCATTATTTTCCCAAAGTCATCGGCCGCCA
>NW_022718257.1:332885-339939 GCF_011630105.1 Anneissia japonica | reverse complement strand
AGATGCTCTCTGGGTACTCTGAATATCTCTAGTGCTCATATTAAACCTTAAAAATGAGTAGCTATAACAGGAACGATAGAATTTTCGATGATCTGGGCCAGATAAAATATAGAATTGCGAAGGTTTATATTATTTGATAAAAAGTTTGAGTTTTATCAAATAAAGCTTGAGATTATAGTGGAAAAGCGCAATATTTTAGAGGAGTGGCTTGAGCTTGAGGTTTGTTGAAAAAACGTGAGGTTCACGCCGGATTCGTGATACTTGGTATGATATATATTTAGGTATATTTATTGCAAAAAAGAATCGCACAAACTAAAGAGTCTATTGCAGCATAAGCTGAATTGAGAGACTGAAAAATTATTACAAATATTGGCCATTAAAAATTTACAAATCATTATTAAAATAGAGCAATATTAAACATTAAAATTTACATTAATACCTTAAAAATTACAAAGACGTATTACATATTAAAAATTCAAGAGAAATTAAACAATTGAGTCTCTAAAAACATATATACAATTTCATCATAAAAAAAATTAAATTTACATTAATACCTTGAAAATTACAAAGACGTATTACATATTAAAAATTCAATAGAAATTAAACAATTGAGTCTCTAAAATTATATATACAATTTCATCATAAAAAAAAAGAAAAAATTTAAAAAAATAAAAAAATAAACCGCAATCAATCTACAGGAGTCATGCACGACAAGGCGCCTCTGTGCCAAATGCTCAGACTGAAGAAATATCTGACCTTAGGGTCCCACTACAAAGTGAATTTAGAATTTTAGTCATATACGGTAATGGGCTATTTATAAATCGTGTTTTGGTAATTTTATATTCTTTTATGGCTTATTAGTGCGTAGTGTCATGGTGTGACATGCATCATTAATTGGAAACCAGTTATGAAATCTATTAGATTGTACTGTTTTTTTTTAAGCAAATTTTGTACATAGTGAGACCCTACGGTCAGAAAGTCTCTCCAAGCTTCGAAAGGGCATCACTATAACTAATAAACTTATCGGCTAAAATGCACCGACAAACTCGCGTTTGGATACGCTCAATCGCCATGCTTTGTTGTTTAGTTAAGCCTGGGTGCCACAGAGGCGCAGCATACTCAAGAACAGGCCGTACATGACTCCTGTAGATCGTTAGGAGTTCATCACAATTGAAACCAGCTCTCCTCAACGACCACAAAATAAAAAGTTTACAATTTGCTTTGGCAATGATAGCATCAGTATTACTTGACCATTTGAGGTCGTTATCAAAGACCACCCCCAACAACTTAACAGAATTTACAACAGGAAGATTTTCATTAGAGATGTGGAGGCTGATGTCTGGAAGTGGTCGACGACCAAAGTAAAATCTAATCCCCTGGCATTTGGAAAGGTTGAGCTTAAGTTTATTACTTTTGGTCCAGTTGTAAAGGTTGTCAAGGACTGCTTGCAAATTACCAGGTTCACCAAATTTAGATGTTTCACCAATTGTTTGGTCGTCAACATACTTCCAGGCATCAGCTCCCATATTTTCAACATTTTGTAAAGAGTCATTGACATAAATTAAAAAGATTAACACTGCTAATAGGGTTCCCTGAGGAACCCCAACTGTGAGGGTAGCCCATTCAGATAACGCCCCTTTATAAATAACACGCTGAGACCTTTGGGAGATAAAGCCGACTATCCACTGAACTATTTCAGGAGGTACATTCATTTGCAAAAGCTTCTCAAAAGCAATGGTGTGATCCACCATATCAAAAGCCTTGAAGAAGTCAGTCAACACCAGAGTACTGATATTGGCCGGCATCTCCAAGGCACTCATGATATTGGCCTAATAATATATTGACTATATTTTTGATTTATTTTCTTTGGTATAGGCCTAAGAATGATATAAAATCAGCTGACCTTTTTTAAGAGGGGTAAAACCTTGAATTTTGAAGAAATTAAAGGTCATTAAAAGATACATCAGAAGTCGGGAAAGCTCATATTTCCGGCCATCTGGGAATCAAAATTTTCCCGGGGGATGACCCCGGACCCCCTTTCATTTTTGAGTTTATGGGAAAATGAAACCCCCTATTTCAAATCCTGGATCCGCCCCTGGAAAGGGAATTATACACTGATCATTTATTGCCATTACACCTAAACAACATAATACATATTTACAGCGATATAGACCAATATAAAGTCACATGACACAAAAGATCAAAAGGTCAAAAAATCAAACTTACCAAAAGTTGTCATGTTTAGTATCATTTGAAAGCTCTGCCAATGATGAGTTATGTTTTCCGGTATATACATATCAGAAACTGTGTAGTTTTTCATATATTGTCCTGTAAATCTAATTATCAAATAGAACAAAATCCCACAAACACACTCTTTGGCTGATTTATTAGAAGAGGTCAGTCCAACTAAGACCCATCATTTTACTCTAAAGGTTTGACCAGATATGTACACCTGTGTACTTTCTGGGGAAAAGCTTAGTTCCTCCGAGTCTAAATGAACCCAGGATAGGCCAGGGGCCCCACTCTTACTCTATGGTGGCCAAGGCAAATACAGTATGTTGTGTTTTCCTACTTATTGATGATTCTACATACATGAACAATGGACCGCAAGATCTAGATGTGTATAAGAGGCAAGTTACATGCTGTATAATATATTTGATTGGGTGATTGATTTGTTATAACATTAATAGGCATGGTCCTCCCAGTGGTGCAACGACGAGTTGTGGGTCCCGGGCCGAAACAATGTTATAAGCACCATGTAAAATATTTTTGCTCACGAAGTGACACCGGGGTGGGTAATCCCCCTAGAGATAAGTGTTAAGGATGAAAAGACTTTAATTATTAGACAATGCCAAAAAATGTTTTGTGAATAATATTTGGCACACACACATATTTTGTGAATAATATTCACATAAACAATATACAGTCCAATGGCTGTCTCTTATACACATCTTGAATATGCACGTGCATTTTCTAGCTTTGCCAATATAAATAAGTATTATCAAATAATCTTTCAATCAATCGTTTCAGGGTAGGTCCAAGAGACATGGGTCTATCCCAACCCCCAAAAAATGAAGAAGAAAGGGAGAAGAAAGACGAGAAAGAAGGGAGCATGACGTCACTGTAGGCTTACTCCAAAACAACCTATTTTTTAAAATGTCTGTTGTCTCCACCATTTCTAAACAAAATTCTTTCTCTATATCTGTCCCTTATGGGTGGATGGATATATTCGGTGTAAACACCAAGGATAACCCACAAAAGTCGGAAAAATACTTGTTTCCAGTGAGGTCCTTCTGGTGGTGATTGGGCACTAGACCGGCAGTGGCCTAACTATGGGCCCGGGGCCCAGTGGTTTTCTGAGAATGGGGTCCCCTTTTTGATCTGGTCAACACTTTGATTGTGGGAATTTAAATTTGCTCGTTTTTCTAATATTTGGCATTGTATTCTAGATTGCTTTTAACAAGGAAATAAATTATATATCAGTTGCAGATTTAGGTATTCAAAATAGAGGGAATGTGGGTAGGGAGTGGCTTTCACACACCTATTCCACCTCAGCCCCAGCATGGTTGGGGCTAAGGTAAGATCATTTATGAATACGGCACCTCAAAGTGGCCGGAATTGGCACTCATATATTTGAAATGCGAGTATAATTTCCATTTTTAAAATAATTGGAAAATTGTAGGTGGCCCCAGGCCGACAGGGCCCCCATTAAACCTTCACGGATATACTATGATATATGTCTTACAGTCGATCTCAGAGACACATTATGCTGTTATGTATCAACAAAGCCCTTTTGGGTAAGGGTGCCCGAGCGAGGACCCTATGGGTTGGGGCACCTTCGGGGCCCTAGGTGACGGGGGCCCTGCGGACCGCCGCATGGGAGCGCATAGTCGTTACACCACTGTACATCGGGAAACAATTTCCTACTCATTTCCAATTAGTATACTGCGTTCTTTAACGTGCACACTGGCAATAATGGTTCCGTGTAACCAACAGTAATGTCTCATCCGAAAGACAGTGCGCTATGTAACTTGCAATTCAGCCCTCCAACTGAAATACAAGGAAGAGCAGTGATGAGAATTCAATACACTACCTCATTCCTAAAGCCCCTTCCAATTTCCATCTTAGAAAACTAAAAGAATTTATCCTCCAAAAGGCTGGAAAGGACTCCCTGTACAGGCGAATGCTTTGTTCATTTTTAAGTCAGTAATTAAAACAACTATAATAATCTCACTACAATAATTATAATTACAATAATTTTTTTTTTTTTAATAATAATAATAATAATAATAATAATAATAATAATAATAATAATAATAATAATAATAATTTTAATATTGGTTGCCTTTTTGCCCTTTAAACCTGTTTCCTTTTGCTGTTATTGGACTTCACCCAGAAAGCACATGCGTTACTTAAGGCTTGGTAGTAATGTGACAGTAGTTTTTAAATGTCTGATTTGTTGCCTGTATATAAATAATGACTTTAGACACCAACATCATAACTGTAGCTTATTTAGTTCCAATTATATGCACATTTTAGATAAATTTGGCGGCCATTTTGAAAAATGGCCGCCATTTGTATACCAGGTGAAAAATCAAGTGTCAACAGGGCTTAGGGTGACCAGGACGGAGATAGCCTTGAAATTCCAAAATGGCCGCCATTTTCACTTTAAAAATAACAATAACTGTGCCATTAGAGCAAATATTATCAATTTGGCAGCAAACCCTATATTTCCAATGTCCACCTGTCCAATGGTGATATTCTCACTGATCATAAATGGCGGCTATCTTGAATTGCAAAATGGCTGCCGTTTTTACAGTAAAAATAACAATAGTTGTGCTATTAGAGCAGGTACCAACTGATTTTGGCAGCAAACCCTATATTTTCAATGTCAACCTGCCTAATGGTGAGATTCTTACGAATCATACATGGCAGCCATATTGAATTTCAAAATGGCTGCCATTTTCACAGTAATAATAACCATAATTGTGCTATTAAAGCAGGTATCGACATGATTTTGATAGCAAAACTTATGTTTTCAATGTCAACCTGTTCAAATGATATTCTTACTGTAATGGTGGCCATCTTGAAATACAAAATGGTCGACATATTTCAAGCAAAAACTTATACATGCCAGCAATCACTCTTTGGCCGGGAGACTCCTGTTTTGGTATTCTGACCACAGGCCAATTTTTCTCACGTTTTTTCGCACTCTTCCAGTGTACAAAAAATTGCATTATACGTTAATTGTAGTCTTTTTGTAATAACACACTACGGAAAACGGACCAGACATTATGTTGAATAATTGGACATGAAGTTGTAGTTGCTAAAATACCAGTCCAGTAATTATAGAAAACGCACTTTTAGACAAGTATTGAATCCAGATTTTGTATCTTGTACTGAAAAAGGGCTAGAAAATGAGAAATTAATCCATATAGACATAGCCTGTAGGCATATTTTGTCTTGTGTAGACACAAGACAAAAGTGGTTGAATTAAACACACAAATTTTTTTAAATCAATACCGTACTTTTATTATTGGAATACATATCATAAGAATCATGAGATTTGCCCTTATAATACATTAATAGCTAAAGCCTCCAAGGGGAGAGATTACACGTGTAATGGGAACATCTCTCCCCACCCCATGACCAAATTCCCCCGTTTTTTACTATCAAAATGTTAGCATGTATGACAACTGCATTATTTTTTTAAAAAGTAAATATGTCGATTGAAAAAGATTTTATTACGAATAACACATTAACCAGTCCAATGGTGATATTCACATGAAGAACGGATGCCAACTGTCTTTACTCAAAATGACTGACATTTTTTTCAGATGCATGTCAAGTATTTTTACAATATCAGCCACTCCGGTATTAATCTAAAAAATTACATAAGAGTTCCTTAATCAGCAGATCAACATATCTTGTTAGAACAATAAAACTTGTGTCATGCTATTCTTCTCGGCCATCTACACATTTGAAACTTGAAATTATTTCATTAGGTATTGTTTAAGAGTTTGCATGACGAAGTAACAATAATAAAAAAAAAATGTACCGGTAGATGTTGGTGGTAGTAGATGTCTACATGGTGTAGAGCAAACTGGTGTAGTCAAACATGAATAAGATCGAGAACCACAATGGAAACCATTACACCAACCCACTCTCTCATCATTAATGATTAAATTTGTAGGCATACATACCACTTATGCCCTTCAAATTAGCCTCATTGTATACTACTAGTTTTTAAAGCAAATTCAGTTATTATGGTGTAGACGTCTGTTCAAGCACTTTAAATGTGCTTGAACAGACCTCTACACCATAAAATTTGGCAGAAAATTATAGTTCTTGCGCAATTTTTTCTGGTACTCAAATTTAGCCACCACTATGACTGCTTTGGGTGCTGGAAGAATAAAATATGTTGTTGGCATGACCCATTAATATTTCTCCCATCAACAATTCTTTCTTGACTGAGATAATATTTTAATTGTAGTGTCATTTACAGACTTGTCAAAAAAACATATCAAGGTAACCACAGTACTTGCAATTTTCCTATTTTTTCATTTCCAATAACCAACATTGATATAGGGTATGGCCATTAAGCATTTATTAGTTTTGTGTCTAAGGCAGTCTATAAAATACAGTAGCATCAATGTGTCTGTCATTGATGCATCCTGATAATGTTTAACATCTTCCGACAATTGAAAGTGTTGACCTTGGTATCTATTCCCTAAACAATAACCAACTTTTTAAACTGCATTCTCCAAATGGATGTGCCCATGTGCCATAGATGACTTGGTTTTGCCAAAAGATAATATCTATCACAGGCACATGGTTTATTGCCAAATTTCTTTCGATGTCATATTAATTGGTTTTGCTTTGTTCTTTTAATGGTTTGCACTTCACTAAATATTGAACATCATAAATCTGTCGAATTTTTAACAAAGCTGGACTGTTTTATCTGGCTTGTAATCGTTAATTTGTGTCTTTGATGTTGTCATTATTTATGATTGATATATTGATCATGTTAAACTCTAACCATTAGCAAAGATAA
>NW_022718257.1:305933-332642 GCF_011630105.1 Anneissia japonica | reverse complement strand
ATATAGTCATTAACGCTAAAGTTCTTAGATAGTTGAGACTTAAAAAAACATACGTATGACAGTTTTTTTCTCACTCAGTTACCATTCTCAAACTAACGTGTAGAAATCTGCATATCTATCTCCAGCTTGCCGACTGGTGGTATTGTGTCGGCAAACCTCTCCTGGTCTGATGTAAGCAGGAGTCCCTGGGTCTTGTTGTGAGTCAAACAAAAATTGTTCCTACACATGAGACAATTGGTGTACTCCCTCGACTCTGTTAATATTATTGTCTTTACTTCTGAACCATTTAGATCCTTATTCATCTACTGCCGACATCAGTTCCCCTTGTAACTTGTAGTATTTCCAATCTGGGATGTGGTTGTGTGTGACCATACTGTATGTCCAGTGATTGCTGCTTTTTGCATGTCTCACTAAGACGAACCCATGTTGGCTCTAGTTCGTACCCATTTATTTATGTTTTTCAACCTCATTTCATGTTCACCTATGCGGCCAAACCTTTTACTATTGGTCGCAATGACCACATAATAACTCTAAGGTCGAGTGTTTGCTCATAAAATCTTGTTTTTCGGATGCACTAGTTCTCTCAACTTATTTTTATAAGTTGTGTGTGCTCATTCGATCTAATCTTTTCCGATAGACCACTGACATACAGAATCATGACAAAGCCCCTTTTGGATTTCTCTTTGGTACTTCACATGTGTTGTCTTTCTGTCTTCATGGTCCAAGAAAGGTATGGTTCCACTTGGAATATAACCATTAGACAGGTTAATTTGTTGATAGGTTGCAATTAAAACTTGGGTTTTGCAATCAATTATTGACATTACTTCGCAAAAATCTAAGCAGTTTGTGAATGTGAATGGCCACCATTCTTGATCCATGTGTATATCACCATTCGACAGCTTGACATTGAAAACACAGGGTTTGGCTACCTAAATCATGTTTACCTGCTCTAATGGCACAGTTATGCTTTTTTATTACTGTGAAAGTGGCAGCCATTTTGAAATTCAAGATGGCTGCCATTTATGATTCGTGAGAATATGACCATTAGACATGTTGACATTGAAAACCTATGGTTTGCTACCAGAATCAAGTTGATACCTACTCTAATAGCACAGTTATTGCTATTTTACTTTCAAACTGGCAGCCATTTTGAAATTCAAGATGGCTGCCATTTACGGTTTGTGAGAATATCACCATTGGACAGGTTGACATTGAGAAAATAGGGTTTGGTACCAAAATCATGTCGATACCTACTCTAATAGCGCAGTTATGGTTATTTTTATTGTATAAATGGCGGCCATTTTGAAATTCCAAAATGGCCGCCAAGACAATCTCGGAAAAAATGGACCTTTGCATTTTTGGATTCAGTATACTCAAAATATCCGGAAAATGCAATAAAATTGCTTTGGGCAAGCCTATCTTGCAAACCTGTTTTTTTGGACATTAGGTTTCTCACTAGTATCTTTGGCTCTCTGGGAGCCTAGTTTGAAGCACGCCCTCAATATTATTAATCAGGCGCGTGTATATTTCCTTTACGTCCGCCATTTTTACCTACAGAAAGCGGTGTTGTGAACTTGCTACTAGTTTAGCCGTTTTTAAATTGTACCAACTTCTTTCCTGTTATCATGGCAGGAACTGGAGCAAACAGTGTTCCTTTAGGGAATCTTCACCCTGTCTTTCAGGGAAATCAAAGGGCTGTTAGGCCTCAAGAATCGATGTTAAATGCAGCTCGAGAGGCTGCTGCTAGAATCGCACAGAAACGAGGCGTGTTTGCACAGTCGGTCAGCACAGGCGGCGGGGGCAGCTCAGGCGTTGGCTCGTCAGGTAGGCCTGGTGAATCAATTCATCTTCATGATTCAGTTTATTTTTAGGGTGGTAAAAACAACGGATCAGATACAATCCATGGACCGCGGGTATGTAGCAATAATAGGCTAGCCGAGGTCGAATATCTTATTCTTAAATAATATTTTAACCTAGGGCGGCTAGGCCTAGTAAGTAAAGCCTAATATTAATGAATGGTATTGCTGGCCGGACCCTGCTGGCCTAGGCTAGGCCTAGCCTAACTTCCAATCAATAACTCATTTGGAAAGACAAGGCTAGGCCCTAGCCCTATTCGCTGCTAATGCGGTTTCGCATCCGGCCGTAAAATTATTTACTAATTATTTAACACTTACAATTATTCAATACTAATAATACGTTACTTGATGATTTGACTTTCCAATAATCCACTTCACTTATAAAATAATTATGTTTTCTAATTAAGTTAATGGATGCGAAACCGTATTATTGCCGTCCTATTCAACCTCCGCTGCACACCCACGCTACAGTCCCGAGGCAAAACAACGTAACTGACATTTTTGTGGATTTTGAGATAATATCATTTACCTGTGAAGATTTCAGGTCTCAACAATTAGTGGCCTCGGAGATAGCACCACCTATCTTTAAACTCAAAATCTAGTGATTTTCCGTGGTAAATAAAACTACGTAACTACCAGATTATGCGGCTTAACGTATACAATGAAAATACGTTGTTTTGCCTCTAGTGATTTTCTGTGGTAAAACAACGCAACTACTCAGATTACGTGGCAAAACAACGTATCTACGAGGAAGATACCCTGTTATGCTTTGGAATTCAAAAATTATTTTGAGCTGATTGAGTTTGGCGCACCAAAATCAACTTGTTGTTGGGGTTTTCATATCAACGACGTATGCACAAGCTAGATAATGCATATGATTGTCCCAGACGTGATAAATTCGAAAATTTGTCACACTTGCGACAATACTGCGCCTGACATGTTTCCGAGGTAAAACAAGGTATCTACAAGTGTCATTAATAACTTTGCAATAAACCACTGTTTGTAAATAAAATTTGACATATAATCATAATGTCTATAGATATATAGTCATGCAAATTTCAGAAGGGTACAACAATATATTGCCAAGTTGCAAACATGCAAACTTTAACTCTGTTTTTTTTGAAAAGTGAAAATTTCAAATTACATTGTTTTGCCACGGAATGGCCACATGGTCCATGAATCGCACCTGATCTCAAACAACGTAGTCTTTGGCATACATATTTTAAATTTATTTGTATAATTTTAGAAAATTAATCATTTTAGGTGATCAAAATCGAGGATGGCAACCTGAATCGAAAAAGAAACGTCGCAGTCGATGGGGAGGCGAAGATTCCAAAACCAATCTTTCATCGGCATTGCCACCCAACTTGACTAAGGACCAGGAACAGCAAGTACTCTGTAAGTTACATAGGTATTATTTTGTATCTGAGACATTGTCAATTATTGTAAAATTCTTTTAACAGGATATTTCTAACAAATTTTTTTTTAAGTGTAATTAATTAGAGTTCTTTATTGTAACATCTCTAAACAATCTTATCCCTTACGTTGTGTATAAGAATACATAAAAAGTAAAACCTTTTTTCTTTTTCTGACGAGAAAATCATTTAAACATTGTTTTCATCATTATTCCAATTTTATCATGATTTCTCCATCAATTTTTTTTCTAATACATAATAAGTAATTATCAACATGCTTAGACATTGTTTCTGTCAAACATTGTTTGTTGATTTCCATCTGCTTACAGTATGTACTGGTAAGTATATTAATGAAATTGACATTTTCCCTACTGTAGTTGTGTGTAAGTGTTGAGTAAGTAGGTATGTGTTGGTGAATACTGTATATGTATAGAAAATTACAAAAATAATCATTTTGTTTCTCTAGCTTCTCACTCAGTCTTTATTTTTCTAATTACTGTGAATATTATTGATGCATTTATAAGATTATAATGTTATCAATTCATCTGATTCATTTAGATTTATTTAAATATATAAAACATGAACTTAAAAAAATTAAAATTATAAACTATAATACTACTATTTCATATAATTACTACTCTTTGTTATTTACGTAGAATAATGTCTTTATGATAACAACAGTAGATTGGGTATTCCTAATGTTTGGACCATCAGTCATTTAACTATAGATATTATCATTTCTAACAACATGTTTTTTTCCTTTCTAACTCGACTTTTTCCCCAGTGCACATCCAGATCGAGGAATACAGCCGTAAACTACGAACCGGAGACCTAGGAATCCCAGCCAACCCCGAGGATAGGTTTGTTATTAACCAAACTTTTAACAAGTTTTTCTTTTCCATTTTTTTTACGTGTGCTACTTGGGATTCCAATTGTGCAGGTCGAAGCAACGCTTCACCGACATCACCAGTAACTCATTTTTATTCTCAAAATTTTTTGACCAATCAATTTTTATTAATATAAGTTTTGCTTCGTTTTTGATACCTATATTATTTTGACAGCAATGCATTAAACTTTTAATGGGAGGGAAACAATTATACTGACATTACTTTGAATCAATGCAATTGAAAAAAAAACTTTAAAATTAAATTGAATGAATAGGAATAACTGTGTAGCGCAAGCATCTATTAATATTCCTGTTACTTTGCCATGCAAACCTTCAAACAATTTATATATTTTTTGTTGATATTTAAAATAATTTGTTTTATTTATTGAACAATTTTGATATTTAAAACCCCATTTTGTATACCAGCAATGATGTACGAATATATTGATTATACCTTTTTAAATAATCTTTTCTATTGCATTAAAGTTGTTATGTACTGACTAATATGTTGGTCAGTTTGTCAGCATATTTTGCTATGATTGCTAATTCAATGCTATAAATAATTTTGTGATTGTTATCGTTTGATTAAATGCTGATTTACAAAAAGAGATGTACAATAACTAATGTCACCATTCTGGAAACAATGAGTTCTGGAGCCATCTTAACACAGATAAAGCATAGTTCACAGAGCTCCACCTCTAATTCTTCACAGGTCCGATGGCACCCACTTCTTGATGAGTGGTCTGTTGTCTGTAATGTGATATTCTGTTTATCATTAAATTCTCTATATACGATTTATTTACTCACCCACCCTTTAAGCTTTCCTGCTGGAATCAGCTTTTCGATAGGCAGTTGGTTTTGTCTTAATCACATTTTCTTGTGTCCGATTATGATATGCATCAGTTTTTTTTTGTATTTCATCTTCCTGAATCAGACGATATACCTTAAATGCATTGGTGCAGCAGGGTAAATGCTACAAGGTGTTGATTCAAATTATAGTATAAATACCTTTACCTCTTTCTATATTCATTAAAAGTACCTGTACATATTATCAGTGTACCATAGTCTATGTAGCTCTTTTAAATGTACAGTTTTATTGAATTGAATTCCTTGAATCAAAGTGATCCGTAATTTGAAACCAGGCTCTGGAGGAAAAAAATTTTTTGGTGTACAACTGTTTTTTCTAAGACACAAAAGGGGGAAAAAGATGGAAAAGGGATGGTTACGCTCCTTTTCCCCCTTCCCCTCCCAGTTTTTAAATATCAAAAAATCTGTATCTTATTAACCAATTTCCCAAGTTTTATATCATTTTGTGTGTTAAATAAATCAGTTGTACAACATATAATTTTTTTTTCTTGTGGAGCCTGGCTTTAAATCAACAGATGGGCAGCTTATACCTGTAGGTATTCGAATCTGCACTCACTCACAGGTGGGCTTATATACACATAGGTACAGTAGCATTTCATGGGCTTATAATTTCAGCTTTGACTGAACCCTCGGTTCAGCCTTTGCCAGAGTTATAAGGCCTGTTTTCCACTAGGAGAAATTTATTTGGGCGCATCAAAATCGTTAGTTTGCTTTCTGAGCTCTGATTGGTTGCACATTTTTTCACTTTGCAAAAAGTTTGAATTACTGATTTCGCTTAAGTGAAAAATTCTGACAGCAATGTGAATGTGAACCGAATTTGCGTGAATAAATTCGCCTAGTTGAAAACAGGCTTAAGGGAGCTTTCGGTTTGCGCGAGGATGTAACGCTAGACCAAGATTCACTCATCCGTGACCATCCTACATTCTCTGCACAACATATATTCAGGCCAAACTGTGTCCTAGGATCCAGACGACAAAGACAACTCGGCAACCTTCTTACTTGTGTAGGTGACTTCTTAGTAAAGTCATTACGTTCTGTTTCCTATGGTTGTCGTACAAACAAATGCTCCCTATTATAATTGTATTAAAGCGTCTTTATGATTATTATCAGGTTAATGGTAGTATATTGTGCTTCATGTATTGAAGTGTTCTCAGTTTCTCATAATTGTTTGCCATAACTTTTTTATTTATTTTTTAAGCAGCTAGATAGGTAATAGATTGAGAATGTTTTTTTCTATTTTTATTCATACATTTTATAATTATTGTTAGTCTTATGATTATCATTAGTAATCGTTACTGATGATATAATTACAATATTCATTTAAATAACAATATATTGTTATACTTGTCTTTCTGTTTATGTAATCTTCTATGAGCTTAATATTTGTTAGTGTTCTCGTATGTTTTAATCGCTGAAGGTGCCAAGATTAAACCAGCGATGATGAATTCTACAGTGTGCGATACCAGTTAGTCATTCAGCTTAGAATGATTATACTTTCAACATGTATACAGTTGCAGAATTGTAACAATCAGTAAAATCATCAGTTATTTTACTGGTCTGTATTTATGATACTCTATGCACTGCAAGATTGCCAGAGAGAGTTGCAGGTGTATGTACTTAGGATTTGGTATTTCAGCTGTTACGTTAACGACTAATATTAATGACTAGACTGAATAAACCCAACATCAAACATTATAGCATTGTAATTTTTTGTTCTAAAATAGCAATAACATAACATGTAATCATTTGATGGCCAGAATTACTAATGCAAAGACAGTATAGACAGTAGGATGCCGACTTAAAAGTTATTGAAAACAAAGAAATGCATTGACATGGTGTATTAAATGGCGTTAATCAACATTTTGTAATGCACCTAGAAACCTGCGGCGCGGATTATTTACGTTCCCCGTCATCATTGGTGACTTCAGCATTTCCTAGAAAATGGTCCTTCATTCTAATTTATGTATCACCTTTAGGCGCCCGAAATGGTATCCTTGGGCCAGCTGTCTCTGGCTTAAAAAATGATGCTAACTATTTTTACCCTGACAGATTTACCAACGGGTGAGCCAGGTGTATAACATATTATGATTTAATTGACCAAATATTATATTAATTAATCGAATGTAGTTTGAAATTGTTATTAACTTATATGAGCAATAATAGTAATTTCTATTTTGTTTATTTATTGTTATTTTCAAAGGTAATTTTGTTGTAATATTTGCCTAAATATGTGATTTTTTTTGTTTTCAATATGCTGTATTTTTCACACACAACTTTGTTATGTACTATGGTTGCCAAAATATTAGTACTTGTTCGTTTCCAGCTGTTTTTTGCACAGTATGCGTGTTATTAGCAATAATTACAATGCTACAGTGTTTTAAGTGATGATCTAATTTCGATTTTCAGATTTAAGCTCAGTGTTTTTATTAATTATTGAAACGCAATGAATGGATGCTTATCTTATTTGTGACTCAATAGGGATGATGATAAGTGATGAGTATGCTGTAGTCTATTGTACCTTTAAATGGTTCGGCAATTGATGAAAGCATAACCTTGTCATTGCAAACAATATTTATTATGGACAAAATGTATACAATAAACTGCCAAGGAATGCGTTTGTACATCTGTGTGAAACGACAAGTTACAAGACAGCTAATAGAATGATGGATGATTTAGTTGCAAGCCCAGTAAAATTGCAAATACTGTACAGTACAGCATTAAAATAGTACCGTACGGTATTTTGCATTATTTATTCAGATTTAGTGTTTTGGATGGGGCCATCTGAATATATTTTTTTTTTAGTTTGATCATGAGTAGTTTTTTTTTTTTTTTATAAGCTGAAATTTATGATACAGTACTTGAATGTATTGCAGGTATGCTGACATATGTTTGAATATGAATTAACAATGTGGTGTTTGTCGATTATTCAGTGGATCTGTCTTCTAGTAACCAATGAAATGCACTGTTTAACACAAACCCAAATAGAGAATGTTCATTATTTATGTTAATGGATATTTGTGGTTACCTTTGGTAATGTATTTTTTAAAGTTTGGATAACCATATTTAAATATCCCTTAAAATATATGCTGAATTTTATGTACTGTACATATATTTAAGCATATGTTCAACATCGTCATCATCCTATTATGTGCATAAACCTCGTATGAGTATATTCGCACAGTGTTGATGGTCAATTATGTTCACTTGAGAAAATTAACGGATGTGAATATCAGATACCTTGTCCTTGATTGTGTCGATAGATGGTGAATCAACAACATGTTTAAATACAAATTTCAAATGTGGGATGATTCAGTGAAGCTCTCTAGTAACCAATTCGTCTACAACATGTACAATAGTGGAGCTGTCTGATAAATAATAAACCCCAAAGGAAAAAATACAGTAATATTAATAGTTTATATAGTGGTTATAATCAGTAATTTGAGTTTGTTTAAAGGTATTTACAGGTGGACGCACTGGAAGCTACATTAGCATACAAACTACCAGTATGCTTAAAATGATGATTTAATTTAATAATTGAGTAATGACATTATTTTCATCAAATTTTGTATAGACAAATTAATAGACAAAATATTAATTTTTATTTACAATGATTTTGAAAAGAATAAATGTACAAGAATTTAAAGTTTTATTCAAGGGAGGAAATTAAGAGGTTGTCACCTACTAAAACAAAAACATCGATGTGTGCATTGGTTTGGAAACTGCACTGTGTAACTAAAATGATTGAAAATTGCCTGTCCATTATTACAATGTGATATTGGCACACAGTACATTCAGATACCAAGCATGTAATTAGATCTGTAAAGAATACATGCCTGACAACCGGTGTACCGAATGTTACTCAATGAAGTTTGGGTCATGTGACGATTATTAGGTGGCCAATGTAATCAAACAAAATACATTCCATTTAATCAGATGAAAAATCATTGAAACATTTAATTTAGAAACCAATAGTCATTTCTTTGAAATATGTCAAAAGTTTGTATTGGTTTCCCTATTCTGAACCAGTCACCAAAGTTCTCTCTGGTGACTTATGGAACATTAACAAGTGCGATACGTAACCTAACAGCATGTTACATATACCCCCCCCCCCAATAATCTTTTCATCAATGATATTAAATGGCCGCCATGCTATTGCTCATGTACTCTACAATTTCAATGCAGCGTTTATATTTATTACCCAGTAAGTGTCACATGACCATGTTCATGGAATATGTTAATTACAGAGAGCTCATTTTAATCTAGCATTGACGGATTAAATGTGAGCCACCAATAAATGATAGTATAATGTTTTTTTATATTTTACATATAAAATAAGTACACTATGAAAATGGTTATATTAATGTATAGTATTGTCTTGGTAGTGTTTTTTTTTTTGGTACTTAAGGTACTATTATCTTAGGTTGTCATAGAATATACAGTTGAGTATAATATACTGGTGCCTTGTATATTACCGGTAATCATATACATATAACAACTTTATTGTATTTCTGCTGCACTGAGGTTTAAAGCTGTAGTTTTTAGTTAATCTATATTATTAGAAGTTCATAATTTGACAATGGCAAACATTTTGATTCCAAACACATATAAAAGTTATATTTCACCATTGTTTTTTTAATGTTCATTGTATTCTTCTTGAAATGTAGTAATGTGTAAAATTGGTTTTTTTTTTTTAGATCACCATCCCCTGAGCCAATTTATAATAATGAGGGAAAGCGACTGAACACAAGAGAATACAGAATGCGTAAGAAACTTGAGGAAGAAAGACATATATTGATTCAGGATGCCTTTTTGTTGAATCCGGAGTACAAACCACCAGCTGACTATAAGTAAGACCATGTTTACATATGTGAATTAACTCCACCATGCCTTCACCAAGTATGTATTCACCCCCATCTAGTTGTTAGCAAGAATATGCAAAAACTAACAGATCATCAAAGAGATGATTAACTTTTGGGAATAAAAGTTCAAAGGACAAGGTTTAGGTCACAAAAATTCAATTTTTTCCCCTTGAACTTAACCTCGAGCATAAAAGAAAATAATCTAATCGCTCATACACAGCCTGTGAGTTGTTCAGTATCCAGGCAGAGGGCAGATGTGTGCACTGTATGGAGTCACTGCTCGATTTTGTTGGTTTTCCTATCAACATGTCTAGATGTAGATGATAGTATATTCAATAATATAATAATAATAAAGTTCTTAACCATTCTGAATCGACAGAAGAAGTGGTTGTCATTGAATCAGTCAGAGAATAGATAACTTGGGATAATATTATTTTTGCCATCAGATTCATATCTCCAAGGCCTTCTAGTTACCATTTAAGCTATCAACTAAGCTATTTGATAAAGTTACTATACTCTCTTCTACTAATATTCTCTTCACTACACATTTTGTTTCAAATTATTGCGCAATATTCAATTACATGATAAATCAAGTGATATTCTTGATGTGGAGAAGCATAATCCCTTTCTGGGCTCTGGAGGATAACAATGCTTTTATGCACTGATTAGGTCACCCAGGGTACTGTAAAGAAGAAATAAATATAATATAATAAAAGTTTTTTACAGTGGTTTTAATTGTGTTTTTCTAGGCCACCTGTCCAGCGTGTCAGTGATCGGGTCATGATTCCACAAGATCAACATCCAGACATCAACTTTGTGGGACTCCTTATTGGACCAAGGTAAATAAGCAGCAAGTATAGTTTTATAGTTATAAATAACAGGCTTCCTGCAATTTTATTTAGGAAAAATGCAATATATTTAATGTAAAAATTACAGTTTAAAGAATAATCCTATATGCTAATTCATTATCCAAAAGTGAATCTGAAACTAGTGTTTTTGGGAACTACAGTAGAACCTCGATTTTACGTACAGTACGGGACCGGAGGCATACATGAATCAGGGGATTCGTAAAAATTAAGGTTGGGTTAAATTTGTGGTGACCTTTGACCTAATACATATGTAGCACTCAATAAACATGGACGAACGGTGTTACCTAGGCTACAACTGTAGGCCTAGGCCTACGAATATATCCATGTGTTTAGTGTTTTTGTTAATGACTTTACGATGTCATAATAAAGTGTTCAAATAAAACCATGTGTCTAATGTGTTAATTCATCACATTCCATCTTTCATTTAACTAAAGAACATAAAAATGTTGTAAGATTAACTATATTCCCCTTCATGCCTATTCTAAACAACAGAGCTGTGCTCAGACAAACTAAAACCATGTGCACTGCATGCACTGGGCGAGCCAACCAATTAGCGTTTGTGTACAAAATTATGCCTACCCAGCTTAGTAAACTTTGTGTAGACGATCAGACGAGTTTTCCCAGACGAAGCAAAGTAGGAAAGCAATTATTTTGAGCACCGTCAGTATTTGTTTATCTCGCTCAGTCCACATGATTTAAGATTGTACAACAGCTTATTAATTAGGCACAATCAATGTTGCTGTCGAATACAATTACTTTGTATATGGTTTGTTTATTGTTATATTATTGAAATAATAAGCAGACAGAAATTAACACATCTTTACTTTATGGTCGCCCTGAAAAACAAACTAACAATAATGTATACTATAATAAATTAAATATTTTCCCTAATTTTTGATGTTGCATATTGTTTCAGAGGAAATACGCTAAAACAGCTCGAGAAAGATACCACTACAAAGATCATGATTCGTGGTAAGGGTTCGGTGAAGGAGGGTAAAGTTGGTCGTAAAGATGGCCAGCCCCTACCTGGTGAGGATGAGCCCCTTCACGCTCTGGTGACTGCCAACAATGCGGAGAGTGTCAAGATAGCTGTAGACAAGGTAGGTACTTTTTTCCATTGGAAGGCTCTCTCAATTTTTTAAAATTAATTTTTTTTAATCCACTTGTGTTCTGTCATTCCATTCTCTTGCCCATCGTCGCCATGTTACAGATCTTTCTGTGTACTATTGCTACACTTTTGGTAATTGTTCAAATGAAATGAAAGCAATTCTTCCCCGATAAAATGCTGCCCTAAACACTCACATTTTTTCAGTTCAAACTTACACCTATCGTACTGTTTCACAATCATCCTCATTCATACCTCAACACCTCTTCTTTATGGAACAAACTACCTAGTTCTTGTTTTCCCCCCCCCCCCTTCTTTTAAGTCCAAGGCATTCAGATGTACCATTAAGAAACTTAACCTCTCCTCTCTTTAATTTTTTCCTTTGCTTGTAGTCTTCATAGGCTATAGGTTTCCAATGCATGCCATTGCTATTCATTAACCTTTCTATGCATTATATTCTGGAATATGATTCTAAATGTTTTAAACATAAATATAAGCTTTGGAAAAAGTAATATATTCAAACATATCATTAACCCTTTCCAGAGTGTCAATCAAACTTAACTGACCAATCAGAACATATGTTTACGTATGTTTTAACACTGACGTTTTTGTTTGACCCTAGGAACAATACCCAATGGGTGGGCCTTAGCGGAAAGTGCCATTAGTTTTACAATAATGTTTCTGAGATGCCTGGCCGACCTTAATTTTTTTTGCATTACAATTATATCTTATCTTTCATTAATTTATTCCAGATTCAAGAAATAATAAAACAAGGCATTGAGACACCTGAAGGACAGAACGATTTGAGGCGAATGCAGCTACGTGAGTTGGCTCGTCTCAACGGTACTCTTAGGGATGAAGATGCCGTAAGGTAAATGTTACAAGATGATCAATTATCTTTCTGTTAATCTGTCAAGAAGTTTTAACATGGTACATGCCTTCTAATTCCGTGGTGTTGGGTTCAAATCCTGCCAGGATTTAATCTGTATTCTTTTTAAAATAGTGTAAACTATGTAATAGCAATTGTCAAACAAGCTAATATCAACTAATTGATGTTAAAAATAGATGTAATCAAATAATGACAGTGCCTCTGGCCTTGAAGGGCATCCAGTGCACTGGACCATGAAGCAGGGCCATGTGCAGTGGCAGATCCAGAAATTCAAAATAGAGGGGAAGGAGGGGCCCAGGGAAGGACTTTCACAGATGGTGTGTCTATACCACCTCAGCCTCAAGCATGCTGGGGGCTAGTGAAATTTATAATTGTGGCCGGAAATGCCATATTAATATAAGCAATATAATTCTTTTTTCTTAAGTTTTTTTTAATCATTTTGGAAAATTTAAAGGGGACCCGGGCTAACTCTCCCTCCCCCACCCTTGAATCCACCAATAATGTCAGATTTTTTTTTAAGGTGGACTGTTTTCACTGTTAAAATAATTTTTACGTTAGGTGTTCTAACTGTGGGGCTTCTGACCATCGTACCTGGCAGTGTCCAGAGAAACAGAACATCACAAGCAATGTTATCTGTACAATTTGCGGAGGGTCCGGACATATTGCTAACGACTGTAAAGAAAAGATTCCAGGAGATCGAGTCCTAGGAGGACCACCTCCACCTAGTGCAGTTGACAAGGCAAAGATGGACTCTGAGGTATGAATGTATTTTAGTGTTCTACTAATCAACAGCATTGTAGTATATATTATGATTCAGATAGGATTTAATGAATAAACCAAATTATGTTTTTTTTTCTCATGGAATCCTAAAACCTTTTTTCCACTAGCCAAATTTATTCGCGTGAATCAAAAGCGTTAGTTCTCTTCCTGAGCTCTGATTGGTTGCGCATTTTTTGGCTTCGCAAAAAGTAGAAACAGTTTGAACTACTGGTTTCGCTGAAGTGAAAAATTCTGATAGAACTGTGACGCTTTCAATTCGGGCAAATGATTTCGCTAGTGGAAAAGAGGCCTGTTGGTCTGTCCATGGTTACTGTGTTTCCATTGTTGTTTTTTTCTACAATTCAAGATTCAATTACTTTATTAAAACAATAGAAACATTCAGACTATTTTTTGCATTATAAAAAATTGTAGTACTTAATCATATACATAATGTATGTGGACTTTTTATGTTTTATTTAGTCTATTTAGTTTATGTTTATATTGCCTGAACCTACAATCCAACAAATTATTCTTTTAATTGTAATTTGATTGTTGCTTTTTTTTTCTAGTACATGTCACTGATGGCTGAACTAGGTGAGGGCCCTCCACCCCCAGTATCCAAACCAAGTGCACCACCCCCGTCAATTAGGCCTCCATATAACAGGCCTCCCCCACTGATGAATCAACAAATAAACCAGCCACCCCCATTGGTAAGTGGAATGTTCCAAGCACTTAAGTGATGTCTTTAGTATATTTCCTTTTTATGCATTGCTAAGCTAAATGAAATATCAGTTTAGTGTAGCATAACACTGTGAACAAAATCTAAGATGTGACCAACATAAACAAAACAAAAAAATGAAAAAAAAACCAACCAACCTTTAAAGCTGTTTCTGTCTTTGAAGCAGTATCTTTAAATGTTTATGGTTTCTGTGAAAATAATTTGCATTTGGTGTGTATAAATTGTTGTATATCTTTGAATACTACCGTTCCAAATTATAAGGGCATGTCTGGATACTGAGTATCCTGGGTGTCTTATCCTCTATTCTATCCCAAATTTATTAATGTATATACAATTTATCTATTAAAAAATGGAAAAAAGAAAACATAAATATATATTTCTAAATTTAATAATGATGGTTACGATGATGGTAACTGAATTGTTAATTATTTTCTATATTGTAATCTAAATTTATATTTATTCTGCTTTTTTTTTGTGTTTTATTGTTTTCTAATTCCCCACATGTCATAGAGAAACATATCGGCAGTAATTTATTTTACTTTTTGGTTATTCCACCGGCCGTGTAGAGAATCAGAGACCAGCCTTTTTTTTTTGTATTTTTAGTATTTTCCAACTGCTTTCTATATATTGTACACAGCAAAATAAATGAAATGAATATATAAAATGAAATGAAATAAGCTACGCTACCTTTTTTGAGCTAATAAATTTGTTATTTATTTTATTTATTACTTGGTATTTATATAGCACTTTTCTTTAAGTTACAAAATGCTTTGTTTTCCCTGGTCATTGAATCCACATGCTTAAGTGTTACTGCCATATTTGTACCCATTTACTCCAGGGTGGAGAAAAGCAACACATCTAAAGTGCTTTGGACAAAAGCGAAGTGCACAGTGAGGAATTGATTGACCTTGAGATTGGCAAACCGCATTGTAACAACGACTAATTGAATTTCTTGCATAAATATATTAAGCGCTTTTTTCACTACTTTTTTCTTCATAGATGCGGCAACAATACCGTCAGTCTTGGATGGGTCACAACAAGCCAATGGGTATGATGGGTAACCAACATCAACAAAATCAACCGCCTCCACTGATGCGGCAGCAAGTCCAACCCCCTCCCCCAAGAAACCCAATGCCGGTGCCACCGCCCCCGCCTTCAAACGGAGGACCTCCACCCCCGTGGGCAATGCCCCCACCACCTATGTCTGGAATGAGCTCTCGTAAGAACTTATACATTCTATGAATATTTATTTTATTTAAATAATTAAATATATATGTGTGTGTGTGTGTGTGTGTGTGGCAAAGACCAGCCAAGCCAGTCACTCATCACAAAAATTGATTTTAAGTTATTAATACTTTGTTCAACAGTAAAATGAGAGCTATAAAATGGTAAAAGAATCATTTAAGTCCGACATTTCCTTAAGAAGTTACAGTCATTTAAACATAGAGCTGTTTAAACAGTATTTGAGAAATCAGCCTTCAAAGTTTATAATTTCCTGCATTTCTCAAGCAGAAACCATCACCAAGTCGTTAAAAATTGTTGGTTTATAACATTGAAAAGGGAAAAATAACAGGATAGCGTGATGTATAGATATATGAAGGTTAGTTTAGTACAATAAAATAGATTTCCAAAAATTTGACATTCCAGCATCTGTCTCTTATACACATCTAGATGTGTATAAGAGATATATATATGATTATATATTTAATAATGTAAATATTTCTTTATATTTTCTTTATTGAATTGAATTGAATGAAATATGGTGTTGCTAATGAAGTTGTTTCTCCTAACAAAGTTTAATGTGAAATGTAATGCATGTACTTGAAATATTACTTGGCCTTAATCTACACTCAATCTTAATTTAACCAACTTGGGAGGTGAATGCTAATTGAGGTTTGTGATAACAAGATAAGTAATTGAGAGTACTGTTGAACATTATTATACATGCTGTGTTCATCTGTTCAGTTTTTTTCCAACTGCTGTTCCTGCTACCCAGAGTAATATTAATAACTACACAATATAATAAATTACCCCTGTCAGCCTTTCAAGAATGTCTTTTCATTTAAAATTTGTTTAATGTTCATTAATTATTCTTTTACTAATATGTTTTATATAATACATAGTATCCTAGTGCTACATGCAATATATATACAAAATATATTGCTGCTATCAATTTATTTAATTTTTTTTTTCTTTATATTCCTAGTACATGCCAACCCCCTGCAAGGTCCCATGACTCAGCAACCATTATTGCCGCCTCCCCCTCCTCCACCGTCCAGTGATGCTCCTCCTCCGTTGCCGTCAACGTCATCATGGCAGACTACAACTAGTAAGTAAAATAAATATTTTACTTAACACCTTAAAAAAATAAGAATTTATGGTTGGAATCTAAATTTTTTTATGTTAATATTGCATTGAACTTAAAGCTTAACATTTCTTGGAACCCTTTTCCATATCACTTTTAATTTTATTGATCCTAATATCTTTTATTTACAGGTTCGTCAGCATCTCTTCCCCCATGGCAGCAAGCTACTGGTAAGATCTAATCTCAATTTATATTCATGTACACATACATTCACTTTGTCGATAAAAAACCATTAGGTTTAATACATATGTACACATACATTCACTTTGTCGATAAAAAACCATTAGGTTTAATACATTTTCTGATGGGTGCATTGCCTAGGGACCCAGGCAATGTGACCAGAATCAGACTGAAACCCATGATGATGCATTTGGAAGCTCTAAGTGACCCTTGACACTGCCACATTCACGCTTCATCAATAGCAAACAGGTCTGTCATCATTATGTATGCCATTATTGTAGAAATTTGAACTTTAAGAGGCATGAATCATGTGTAACTTATCTTATCTAAGTAGCTTTCATTATTTCGTTGATACCCTAAACACTAGTCTTTCTTTTAGTTGGTTAATTACTGGTTTATATTATACACTTTGCCTTGGCATCCTTGGGTAGGGACAAGTGCATTACAAATTTGTTTATTATTATTTTTTATTATATTATAGTTTTTTGTTATTATGTTTTTATACATTTTGAGAATTTAAAGATTTTTTTTAAAAAATAGCACCGCGGGGAGGCTATACTTTTAATGCGTAGTGTAAAAAGAGTAATTCTGGTTTATTATGTTACATAGTTTTTGTTGTTAATGGTGGTATTATTAGACAGTATTTACTAGTCGTAGTGGAATGAATGTACACATGGCCAGGAACTTGTGTTTTACTCAGCACCACTAAAATATGTATAGAAATTCTATCTAAAGTAGCTTTTGGATGCATATCCATCCCTTCAACATAAGCAGTAGATATTGCATTTCTGTTAACGTAGCGTGACTTGACTTCGGCTATTAAATCAATGCGCTGGGTACTTAGCATTAGCTAATTAGCAGTAGCTCAGATCTGGCATTAACAAGACCTACACATACATTGATTTTAAGATACTTAATGAAAAAGCCCATATGTCCGTAGGATTATGTATTTATAAGCAATAAGCAATTTTGAGGCAATTGCAATATAAAAGTATTAGCAGTGTAGAAACTGAATAGAACATCACCCGATTACCAAGTCGGCCAAGTGGTAAGGCAGGGGCACCGCTAACATCGGTGCTAGCTTGAGCTGCTCCTAGCCCAAGGTTCGGCTGGTAGAGCCAAGTCTTTTTGGATATTCTTTTGAAAGAATAGTGGGTTAACTCCAATGCTATATACTTCATTCAGTTGTTGTAGACTGATGTGAACATGTAATAGTATATACGCCTCTTTACGGTGGCTAGGTAGTCACAGACAATATATACAGTTCAGCACAATATCTCTGCAAGTTATTTATTATTCATCTACCTTATCCCCTAAATAAAATGGCCTTTTATTAAATAAATATTGATGAAACTCATGAAATTACCAAACATTTTTAAGAATCTGTTATAATAGGATTGCTTGTAGGATTGGTATAAAGCATTTTATGTTTTATGCAGGTTTAACAGGCACGTCAAGTCCATCGTCCACTGCACCTCCGTGGCTACAAGGTATAATTGTCAACATGTGTAAATGCATGAATGTCAATACATGAATGAATTGCACCACTATCAAAAAACTTGTGCAATAAATTATAAATATATTATATACATTTTTTTCTGGCGTGGTTGTATTGTTTTGTACTAATCAAATCTATTCGTTTGTACACTGTATCCATTCCGTGCAAGCCCACTCCCTAATGTACTGCATTCCCAATTTGCTGTTATTCTAGTCCATAATATACTGTACTATGTGCAGTATATTTGCAGTAACATTTTACTGATTTTTTTTTTTTTTTTAAGAGTATGACAAACTAAGAACAAGTTAGAATTGCTTACAATAACATATGTTATTAATTTGCTCTTCCATCATCCACTCTCAATTGTAGAGGATTAAATTATTATTAATGTAAAGATTTTCTTATGTTATTGTTTTGGTCCTTTTTCGGCCTCTGTTACTAATGTTTGAGCTATGAAGAATATTGTACCGCACCATGTATTTTCTAAACGGCTGAGGAGGTGGTGGATCCGATGATAATGATAATAAAAATGAGAAATATTCTTATAATAGTTCTGGTATGAATAGTTAGTCCAGTCCATAGAGAGCTTTTGCTATCTCTCTCAAGACCCAATCTGCCGAGAAAATTTCCTGTTCTCGTTAAAAAGAATAATGAGCTTTCGCTATCCCGTTTCGCGTTCCCCCTAGAACCAAACCCTCGGTGGCAGGACAGCCCATTGCTATGGCCGTGGCACATGCTTGGGCTGTGGTGGCACGATGGCTAATTGAATGTTCGGAATGGCTAGGGCCAAGCCTAGGACGAAATACATTGATTATGTGAACCTCTGTGAATGATGATTTTCTAAAGGTATTATATAATAATTTAATATAGAATATAATTAAATTTCATTGAAATGTTGCAAATACATTCAGTATCTGGTCCTTGCTTCATCACCCGGGATCCAGTGGCTGAATTTTGGGTTGCGAGTCCCAGAAACTAAAACAAGACCAAAACTGGTGACATCATACACAATTATATGCACTTTTCTCGGCAGATGGGTTCTCGATGGCGACAACGAAAGTTCTCTATTATCTTGCTTGCATAGTACAAAATGTACTAATGAACCATCTGCTCTCATTTGAAATGTGGAAAGAACCATTAAACCTCCAATTAAAACTAGAATCACTCATTCAAAATGAACATGTCAATTGATTACCCCAGCTAATTTATGCATAGAGAAAGGAAGTAAAGAAACAATATTGCTTATGCATGTGTTTGGTGAATGCAAATTTTTATTTGAAAGCTATATAATAACATAATATACAAAGTAAAAAATCCAAATATTGATTTACCCCATGTTTATTTCAATTCAACACACACAGTATGTATTTGAAGATAAAATTTATGTATTACAATAACAACCAAATATTTGATTTGAATTCGTAGCATTTAATTAACAGTACTGTAAGCCATATTGGAGTTTTCACAATTGCCAAATCTCATTAAAAACTAAAAACCCTTCATATGATTATCACATGCCTATTTTTAAAAACCTGATTACAAAACATGGTGTAGTAGCAGAATACAGCATCCATTCTTCAAAATTATCAGTAAACAAAACGATAGAAATGAAATTCAGATCAGATCAATGTAGCTCCTATGCTTGTGGTTTGTTTATGTGACTTGAGTTTTAATTTAAATGACATGCACACATAAAACATGGAAATATCTTTTTCTATGTTCTAATTGGATGTCAGAGACTGTATTTGTAGCATGTTAAATGTAAAGAGGGATTACCCTCTAGGTAATGTTGTTATTCAAATTTATTAGGCTTCTGTGGAATATATTTTCAACTGCACATCAATAATAATTTTGAAATTAAATTTACAAGGGATCCACTTTTCATTGTATATTGCTTGACTTACAGTGGCAGATTCCAAGAGGAGGGGGGTTGTAGCCAGCCGGTCCCTCTCGCACACCCCTTCCCAAGAGTTTCCACATTATGAAAAAAAAAAAAAGTTATATTCAAATTTAAGTTTGAAAATGTCATTTGTGGTCATCTAGAGGTGCCGTAATCTGGAATTTCCATCTGGAAAAGAGACCATCTCCCTGGGCCTCTTCTATTCCCAATTCCTGGATCTGCCACTGACTTATATCTTTATCTGTGATGCTTGTGGTGATAAATGCTAATACCTCAGTGATTTCTCTTGCTGTATTTCTTGTGATATCAAATATAACTTGCCGCCGTAATCTGTTATGAATATCTTTGAATTTAATTTTGGTTTTTGCATAATGTCTCTGATTGGGTTTGGGTTGAGTTTATATATGAAATAGCAAAAAAAATCAGATATTAGAAATTCTTACAGCATGATTTATAGCTGGTCTTATGGATGTTTTTTTTCAAAAGTATATATATATATTTTGAAGTTTTCTTTTGATATTGCATTTTTCTTTATAGCATTCATAGCATGTAAAAAAAAATTGATATAGTTTGTATTTTATTTATAAGAGAATATTACATTAGTTAGGCCACTTCCGCCTTATTGCAAAATTAAAATATTAAATATTATATTTAATAAATGGCCATGGCCTTTAAAGATTTCTTAGTTGCCTTTGCTAATTTTTTTTGTATGGTAAGTTTGGTTACTTGAATAAATGCATGCATTTTATAAATTGATATAATTGATTGGTTAATGTCTTTTTTTTTTTCGTTTATTCAGCAGCATCATCAGCTTCTGGGTCAACGACACAGGCTCAATCAGCATCAAGTCCAGCAGCTTCACCGCAGTCACGTCAGAGCATGATGGCAAGCATGCCCCCCTGGCATGCTATGCCGCCTCCGATGCCAATAACCATGCCACCGCCAGGACCTCCGCCTGGTATCCCACCACCACCTATCCAGCCCCCAATGCCATCTGGTCCACCTCCATCTTCAATGTCCAGCATGGCCTATTCTCAGCCACCCCCACCTATAGATTTTTCACAGTTTGCCCAGACAGGGGTACCTCCCCCTCCTCTCCCTGGAACACCAGCACCCCCTCCACCTCCTCCTTCAAGTTAGATCTGGTTAGATGTTCTCTTCAAGACCACCCGAACTTGGATGTGTTTTAAAAATTAAACTTATAATCATCATTTTATAGTCAAGTATACATGCATCCCCCAAGCTATATTGATTTCACAACCAGGGATAAGTTTCAAAAAGAAAAGTCAAGCCATTTTGTTTGCCACTAAAAGCTAGGCTATGATGTAAATATGATCTAGACCCCTTTCAAGTCAGTGGTCATACATTTGGCAGAATCAAATCACCTTGGTTTTGAATGCACTTATTTTCAAGCCAGACATGCTTATGTACACTTTAGGGGTAAAGACAAACACAAAGTAACATCAGTTTAATATTGTCTGTATTTCATTTCATAGTGAAATGCATTTTGAGTAAACCAACAAGAACACATAACATAACATTGCACTTGGTTTGGTTTGATTAGATTAAATTGGATTCAAGGAATTTTGACCTTTGATATTATAAATGCAATACATTATACTGTACATTTAATATTTTATGGCATTAAAGATATCTTTACACATTTGTAACTTTGAAATGAAAAAGATATGGCGCCATGCACAATGACAACAAATCAATCTTGTATCTTGTATGTAAATAACTCAAATATTAGATTGGTTTGAAATGGAAACATTTTCCATAAAAAAAATTGAGATGAAATGCAAACAACATAAGTTTGCATAATACAGGTTGAGATGTTAAATGTAAAAACATAAAATGCACAACTTCAACCTATTTATTGATGTGTCTAACATAAGAATTTGAGGTATAGACAATAAAATGCATAATAAATTGCATTCAGTCTTTGACAGGGTCCAAGTTGAGTTCTTCAATCTAAAGACAAAAATGCATACTGTAACTTCAATCCATTTATTTATAGTCTCTCAAGATCAGAGGTTAAACAAATTTTTAAAATTGTATTTTTCTTATTTTATTGCTGCAGTTTTAACATATATAATTACTACTAAAATGCACTACATGAAGTAGTGCTATATGAATGCTGCAATGTATGTGTATATAGACATAATATTGCATAAAATGAATGCATATATTCATAAAATCTAGATCTTTTAAATCCATTATTTAATACATCATTATTTACAGATTGTTGCTATGATATTGAATTACTCCATTTTGGGAAGATATGCGACTGAATAATGTTAAATAATGTTATGGTTCAATTATATTTAAACTACTGTACTACTTCCTACTGCAGTGGACAATGGATATGTGCACTTTATAAATCTTATTGTTATTAACAAACTGTACTTTGTTTTATACAACACCTACTCTATTTACAATCTTACTTAATTGGTTGACATAGGTCGCATTTGATTAAATAGATAGTTCCATTCATTTAGATTAAAGAACAATGCATGGTTGAGTGGACTTTACGTTCATTTTTTGCTTCATTGCTTCATGTTGTGGTTAGGTTATGTCAGGAACTAACTGCAGAGTTTATTGTTTCGCATCCAGCATGGTAAATTTAAAATGTAAAACACTAACATTGTCTTTGAGAAGTGCAACTTTAGTTTTATATACATAAGAGTCAATTACTGTTAATTTACTTATACTTGACAGATTTAAAATAAATATATACATGTCTACCTCCAATTAAAAGACCACTTTTGATTTCAATGGTCTTCAGCCGCTTGGCTCTCAAACTAGAATAATAAAGATACAGTACCTGTAATAGACATTTCTTATGGTACCACAGAAAAGTGGTCTTCAATGGGGGAATCTTTAATTAGAGGGAGACCTGTAATAATACTTGTTAATGGTTGGTTTCTGCTTCAACATACTGCTTAAATTTTAAACATTGATATGTGATGGAGAATGTTGATTCACGTCTGTTGAAAATGAATCCTCAAAATATGACCGCTAAAGTTTAATTAAGCATTCCCAACTAACTAATTAGAGCAGGAATAATGATGATTGTTTTTTGGTGCATCTTTGCATGTAATACTAGTGTATTGATAACCCCAGACATTATTGGTTTATCTATGGTCTGAATTATCAAATAAAGCACATTCTCTAAATGAAGAATATTATTGTGGTTTCTTTTTGTTTTATATAGAATCATTAGTATAATTAAGGATGTTGGTAATGTCTTCATTACACTTAGTTGTATTGATATTTGTATCTTTATTGGGACAACAGCCAACTGTTGTGTGTTATGTTTTGCGCATTTCACTTCAAAAGTGTATCAAAAGATTTGAATTGAAAATAAATAATACCGTATAGCAAGATTGTGTACAGGCTTTTTTGTTTTGTTAATATCTGTTTGCAGTAATTAAGTGGGACAGAACAGGAAGAAATTATTGGTAGTATATGGAGAAAAGTTGGGGGTGGGGGACCAAGAATGAAGAAACATGAAGAGCAGTAAGGCAGCGGCGTTGCAAACTACAACCTGTGCACCGACACTGGATTGAGTTTCTCCTCGCTCGGGGTTCAGTTGTGATAAACTAAGTCTTCACAAGGTTTACAAAAAATTGGAGAATGCATGGCTAAATCCCTATTCTATAAAACTAATTCCATCAGCACTCATCCCTACCCCAAGCAAGTGGTTTAGGCTTTATGTTCTGTTATTTTCACTTTATGTGCATAATACTACATACTCATTCATTTAACATTCATTTGATTTCATTTGCAGCACTGCATGTCTATTAATCAGAAAAAAGGAAAAACAGAGCGCCCAAGGGATAGACTTATTGCAGATGGATGGTCTAGATCACTTCAGCCCAGTGGCATATCTAGTAGTCTTAAAATGGAGGGGGAGGGGGTTGAATGGGGGCTTATTGTTGCACATCCAGCATGGTAAACTTAAAAAGTAAAACACTAACATTGTCTTTGAGAAATGTGCCTTTAGTTTTATATACATAAGAGTCTACTGTTAATTTACTTACGTTTGTCAGATTTATAAACTTAATAGGTAAATGTCTTCTTCCAATTAAAAGACCACTTTTAATTTCCATGGTCTTTAGCCGCTTTGCTCTCAAATAATAGACATTTCTTATGGTACCACAGAAAAGTGGTCTTCAATTGGAGGGATCTTTAATTAGATGGAGACCTGTAATAATACATGTTAATGGTTGGTTTTCTGTTTCAACATACTGCCCACATAAAATTGTATGTCTTCACTGTCCTTCAACTACAATAACTATTTATATATTGAATGATTTCTAGATTTGTTTCTAAGAACTTTATTTAAAGGTGACTTTTCTTTTGATTAATATAATTTGAAGTATACGAATGAGGGAGGAATTTGGTATCATGAATAGTAAGTTAATCTACTGCTACTGTATTTTGGAAGAAATACCTAGTGGGACACGAATCTGTTTAAATGAGTTTAACATATATTTTATTTTGTATACCCATCACCACTGATTTTGTGAGACAATTGATATTAAAGTAGTAAAACATGTTTCCTTGCTGGAGTGCTGGAGATTCCTGCCTATAGCTTTAGCACGGTTCAAGCTGCTATTTTCCCTCATCTTCAATAGAAGATTGTGAATTGAATTGCTGCTTTATTGTTTTTAATTCAATCAATGAATGGATTAATTCATATAATTATGTTGTTGCCAAAAAATATTGACCTGAATAATATCGCTAACATAGAGGCTACTTTTGAAGTAATCATTCATTTATTCACATTGTTGTTTTATAATGGTTTTTCTTTAAGTAGTATTTTACAAAGAAAATACTACAGTATTTTAAATGGTACTTTTATATTGCTTTTTTGTCAAAAGAGTACTCTACTGATAGTTTTTGCCATTTGAATAAATTTATACAAAGTAGAGCTTCCCTTTCTCTTGTTATTTAATTTTATTTTAATACTGTATAGGCCTATTAAATCTTTATATCTGAACAAAAATGCTTTAAAAATTGTTATTATTATTATTATTAACATATTGTTATATTGTTGTTATTAGAGAGAGTTTGACACTCAGCTTGGTTGTCACCCGAGTGCATGATAAGACCTCGATCCCAGCTCTGATTGGTCTATTCTCAATATTGGGTTTGCATTATTCCACCACTGGTGTTTAGACGTACGCATGTTAGGAAGTGATAATAAAAAGAAGTAAATAAAAGGCTAAATTAGATGCTATTCTTTTGCTGTATAATAAGATAAGTGATAATACAATAGATTGAATAAAGGTTAGTCTTTTTGTTATTTATTTTCAGGTAGACCTAGGCCTAAGCGCCAAGTTAGTAGTACCAGCCTTATTTTTTCTAGGCGTAGCCTAGCTTCCCCACGGCACTAACTAAAGGCCGCCTAAGCTACCTAGGCTAGGCTAGGTCTTGCCTGAGCAGAGTTTTTTTTTCTGGTAAAGGCCATACTATAGACCTACAAACTTTCCTGATTTTGCTCGTGTGGTGCCATTAATTTATGGCCAATTTGGGTGATTTAAGGGTGCGCCGGAGAACATGGTAGCTGTGCATTTCTCAATAGCCAAAGTGTTTTTTAGTACGTGTTCAGGGGCGTACGGTGAAAAATCTAAGGGGAGTCGAAACGAAAGCGCAGGGGGCAAGCTGAACTCGGAGCAATTTAGCGAAGCTTTCAGAATTCGAGGGGTGCGTTATATGTGAGTGAAGCGAGCAACTAGGCTGGGGCTAGGGGGCCGCAAAAGGGGAAAAATTTACGTTTTCACGTTCTAGTGCATTAAGTTCAATACCAAAATAGGCCCAATTGTAAACGTAGTTTTTGGGCAACACCAGACTATATTCACTCAATATACCACCAGCCTATTGGACTGTGGAACTCCTGAATACGGGCCTGTGAGCATTTCAGATTAAAGAATTAAAAAAAAAAAGGGTTTTTTTTTTCTTTTTCGTGGGATCGTCCCACTTTTAATTTAAAAAAAAATAAAGTTATAAATGTATATACTGTATTGAAAAATAAACAATGATATAGGGAACATATAATTACTTATAGTAAAATTTTGTATGCGTTTAATTCTTAACGTTTTCCTTACAATTTTATGTTTTAATATATTTCTTTAACTTAGTTTTCTTCATCGTTTTCCTTTCAATTTTATATTTTAATATATTTCTTTAACTTAGTTTTTCTTCATCGTTTTCCTTTCAATTTTATATTTTAATATATTTCTTTAACTTAGTTTTTCTTCATCGTTTTTCTCAATAACTAATACTTAAACTACGCTTTCAATACTAAAGGTAATTTAACTTACTTAATATTTACATAAAAAAATAAGTAGCTCTTTATCTAAAGATCAAATTGTTATCATTAATTTTCCGATGCGTCCTGCATCATTTTGCGTCTTCTCTGAGTTCCTTTTCATTTATTTTTCTTCTCTTTATTTGGCATTTTTATATTCCGAAAAAAATAATCTACAGTATTCAACTACCTCACGAGAAAAA
>NW_022718257.1:260192-305690 GCF_011630105.1 Anneissia japonica | reverse complement strand
TTTTTAGGCGAAGGATAATTTATTTTGATATTAACTACCTTCATGTTAGGCGCACTTTAATTATGCTAGATTAAAAAAAAAAATCATATTTAAAAGGGCACTTTTTTGAAAGGGGGTGTCGACCGCACCCATCGACCCCCCCCCCACGGTACGCCCCTGGTGTTTAAGATTTTAGACTTTAAACAAAAAATACACACAATGCATACATGCCAAGTTCAACTTTTGTTGCATGCCCCTCTCCTCCGGAATGTTTTTAACCTAGGTACCCAGAAATGCATGCTATGCTACTTTAGGGTTGTATTTTTACAACTGAGAATCCACATCTTTTCTAGAGAATGCATATTTCTGCAGTCATGATCGAACTTATTCGACTATCTATACGCGCATGGCGGCTGGCAATTCTTTGATCCTATTGTTGCAGCTACTTTGATATGATCAGATCTGATAAAAAAACTAGTAAGAGAAATATTTAAATTTTTACCGACCATTATCAGAATTGATCAATAAAGCCCCGGTATTCAACCCCCCGGCCCGCGGGCCAACTCTGGCCAAAGATTCTGACCCGGCCGGCCCACGCAACATAGCTAAAAATAAATCATTTTCCTGCCGATTTTTAGAAAAAGTTTTTCAGTTCATAGAAACACCACCAAGCAGCTCCCCTATCTAGCATTGTTTACAAGAGTGTGGCTTTTTCTGAGTGTAGCTCACTGTATCTAGTATTGACACGGAGAGGGGGAGACTAAAGAATATATGAGATACCATTAAATAAAAAATAAAAAAGTAAAATTATATGATAAATAATGAAAGACATTACAAAAAATAATATTATCTCTAAACATTTTTAGTCCGACTTGTGCTCTTTTTTAAAGACCTATGTTGTCAATTGGTCATTTAAAAAAATTCTGAAGACGATCAAATAAAGAAATTTGTACCTGACATGATTTACTCTGCCAAAAAACTGTAACATGTGTAATATGCCCAGCCCATGATATTGTAGGCAGCTCCATTTGATTTCATTAGAGTGTAATGCTGCGTTCATTACAACTTGTGAAAACTGATTTCAGAACTTGTAACATGCGAGTAAACAAGAAGAGTGCATTCATTTGACAAACACTAAATGGCTGTTTTCACTATTGCAATGTGTTTGAAAATAAAATATACAAAAAACCTTTTTTTTTTTAATCTGAAATAATATTACTTATACAAATTTGAAAAAATATGTTGGGTTGCAAATAAAAAACATACAAACAAAACTCTTTTTTTATCTGAAATAATATTACTTAATTAATAAATTGCAATAAATACCTATGCTCGTTGTGCATAGATACACCCGCCATTTTCCACACTACTTGTGTAATTCGAGGAAGAGAATTCTACTCGAGTTCACAACTTGTGTTTACAAGTTCACCAACGAGATGAACGCGTTTCACAAGTTGTGAACCTGGGAAACACCGACTTCACAAGTTCTAATGAACGCAGCATTAAAAAGCCAACCCAACTTTACCCTGTATTTTTGTGTAAGAATGTATAATAACAAAACCAATCCTACTTTTAAGTACAGTAGATGATAATATTTAGCGAGAGAGCTACAGTACTGTACAGATTATATTTTTTTATTATAGGCAATATTACATTTATGCGTGAGATTTTGATTCTTCAGCGCGAGTGCTAGGACAGACCTCAAACATGAATCTCACTCCGAATGCTTGAGCCTTGGCGTGTATGACAATGTTGGTGCATCGATTGCATCAGTGACCTGACTTCCTGTGTATCAACATTATGGATCAGCAGAGACTTTTTATACCTTGCTTTCTATAGAAAGCTGGCTGGTTTAAGCTATCTAACTTGAATTAGCCTTATGTGTGGTATTGTTATGCTAATGAACCAGATAAGCACAATCTGCACATGCTTAGAAAAACAAAACTTTCCTTAGCCACACTGCTTATCGGCTAGGCGTATAGCATATATCCTTTATAATCAATCATAAAATTGCCGATATTTTACTGTTAAGCGATCATAATATGTCCTTAAAAGTTTGACCTGAATTGTCCTGGAAATTTGCTTGTTTAAAAACATACGAACCCTGTGAATTATAGTCTTGGCAAATCCGACTACCAAATGGCCTTTAACAAAGTACTTTAGGCCTTAAAACTATTGAACTGTGCTCGTTTCATTCTGAATTCACAGTTTTTGTCTCCAGTTGGGGTTTTTTATTTAAAAATGCAAATTATATTTGTAATTGAATTATGTTTTAATTGTATTCGTAGGCCCTAAATTTAAGATTTATATTTGTAAATGGGAGTAACTGTAATTAAAATTGTTATTCAACATAGAAATTTAAATTATATTTATATCTATTCTAAGTGTCAAAAAGTGCACAAACCATTGGTGTAGTGCAACAAGACTATCAACAGTAGGCTACACTAATAATGACAAGATGACATTATGTCAATTTTCTCCTCTATTCATCATTCGCTTATAGTTCAAAACCCACTTTCTTAAAACTAATGGAAAGAACAACAATTACGAATGACTAAGGTAAAAATAAATTATTATTTTTATGAACGTAGGTATATGTTTAATTACAAATTCTTAATCTAAAATGCAAATTGTTAGCAGAAAATAGGAAATTTTTAAGTAATTCTTTGTTCAATTTATACCTATTAATTTCAGCATTCAATGAACCTAATTAAAATTGAAAACAATTTTCTCAGTTCAAATAGCTGTAGGCAGTTGGCAATGAAAACAAAATCAAAACTGTTAAAAAATAAATTTTTGAAATTGTTCTGTGATTGAAAGTGATTATCTCAGTACCTACCAGACTGGAAAATAATGTAAATCGGCATTTCACACAAAGAAAGAACAAAGATTTTTAATTTAGAGTATAGACCTGTACACAAAATTGAAAAATATTTATTATGTAGAATACTGGTTGCAGGCACAGTTGCTCAAATCAAAAAACACAAACTGTATTAATTGTATGGTCACTACATACTAAAATTAAGAAGATTTAAATATGATTTAAAACAGTCTAATTAATTAAAACGTATAAAATCAAAACTGTTAAAAAATAAATTTTTGAAATTGTTCTGTGATTGAAAGTGATTATCTCAGTACCTACCAGACTGGAAAATAATGTAAATCGGCATTTCACACAAAGAAAGAACAAAGATTTTTAATTTAGAGTATAGACCTGTACACAAAATTGAAAAATATTTATTATGTAGAATACTGGTTGCAGGCACAGTTGCTCAAATCAAAAAACACAAACTGTATTAATTGTATGGTCACTACATACTAAAATTAAGATTTAAATATGATTTAAAACAGTCTAATTTAAAACGTATTTCACATTTTTAAATTAGTTGTAAAATAATCAACTTTAGTAAGGCAAACTATTATAGCTATCATTGTTCTGTAGGCATGTATCAAGTAAGTAATTTGAAATACCTGTTGGTCCTACAAATAATGCTTCTGAGACGCCTTCCTGCCCTAAACCAATTATACTTGTTTTTTCAAGTTTGGGTAAAAATGTAATTAATAAACTTAATTCAAGTTTGAAATTGACAAACCTGTTTGTAAAAGCTTGTGCAGCATGCATGCTGTTTTGTGTTTTTTATATATCTCTAGGCATGTCAGAGATTGTACAGTACATTACTACTGTATGGTACATAGTATTCTAGCCTGAAGGAACTTATCCAGGCATACCCCTTGCACTATACACCACATGTACAATTGCACTTGGTTTGCACCCAACAAACAAATGCCTGGCTAGCCAGCGGTTGATACACAACAAATCCAGTTACTGTATCCCAATATTTCATATATTACATTACTGCACACGAATCATATCATCATTTTTAAATAATGAACAAACAACTTTCAACTGTTCTATATTGTCATGACATCATATTTTAGTCTTGATAATTTTAGATTTCACTTTCCTTTGTACAGTATGCATTTCAATTTGATTTTTTTTTTAATATTTAATTTTCTTCATTTTATTTGTATCTTCTTGCACAAACTTGTGAAAAACACCAATTGGTGTACAAGTTTTTTTTCCGTTTTAAAATAAGGTTGTTATTATTATTATTATCATTATTGGATACTTATATCTGTATAATTATATTAAATCTAGGCCCATATGAAATTGGTGGCCCCTCATTTAAATAATTCTGGATCTTCCCCTGACATAGCAATTGCGTTTTTGATTGCCAGTGCAACAAAATTAACGTATGTTGAATGCTGTGTCGGGCACATTGCCATGTACTCTGCTAAGCTCCAATTATAACTGAAAACTTGCGTATTTCCATGGATATTGGCACTCTCTTGAATTGTTGAATGATTAGGCTCCGGAGGTAAAAAAAAATGTTGATATATTGTGGAACTGATTTTTCTAAAGACAGAAAGAAGTTGTTTGACGAAAAAACTGTGGAACGGTTAACGAGATACAGATTTTTCAATTTTTAAAAACTGTTGAAAAGGTGTAAAAATGGCGCCCATTTTCCCCCCAGTTTTTAAATATTCAAAAATTTGTGTCTCATTCACCGTTTCCCAACTTTTTTTGATTTAGAAAAACCAGTTCTACTGTACAACATATCAAAAAAATTCTTTTCCTCTGGAGTCTGACTTAAAACTACTGTATATTTTTAAAGTCAAACTTACTAATTAGAAGATTTTGATACAGCAGGAAAGAAATTCATAAATTCATGATCGCCGAGACTTCGAAACTATATATTGAGGGGGTGCTATTACAGTGCATAAATAAATAAATAAATAAATAGATATGCTTGGAGGAACGCTGTCTACATTGGGCTTCAAAATTATGTTGAACATGAAACCCAGTTGGCAAATGATATAAAAGTGAAATGCAAGAAAAAGAGTGAGCACTATGTACCAACAGATGCTCCTGAATACCCTTGTGCCACATGTGGTAGAAAATGCAGGTTACAGATAGGTCTATTTAGCCACAGCAAGAAATGTACCAGATGAACAAATTTTAATTTGTTGTTACCTTGGTAGCAATGAAACAGGCATAATTATCCGTAGTCAACTCTGACTGACGGAGACCATATATATTACAGTGTAGTAGTTTGAGTAGTGTCAGATAAGCTAGGCACTTAAGTTTAGTGCAGTTGTGGAAATTAAAAAGTATTTCAAAAATTAAATTTACTTTTATTTTAGTAGACAGGCAGAAGTATTTAATATTGGATTTTGTTTTGCTAAAGTAGGTACAAATAGATGTGGTATGAGTTAGCCAATGTTAGGCATGAGGTTTAAACCTAAATTTGGGTACAGGGTTCGCCAGTTGGGTACGAGTTGGCATTGGTACAATATAGCCGACACCCCTGTGGAACACTCATAATTAGCAATCTGCCCAGGTCAGCAACTAAAACCTTTCCAAGACTATAGCAGATAGCCAGGAAACCACTGCTTAAGTTACATTCTGTTTTCAATTATTTTCCTAACCTATAGAGAATTAAAAGTAATTTAATATAGTCCAGTTGCATGTGATATATGCCTACAGGCTATTTTGGACAGGCTTCAATTACCCATCCTCTGACATTGCTAGTTTTACAAGACATTCTGCAAACTGATGACCCAGACAGGAAATTTGAAATTAAGTTGCAACCCACTGGCCCCTTTTGCATAGACACGCAAGTCTCAAAGAGCTACTGTAAGCCCATATATGCCAAGTTGGAGGTAGCTAGTAGCTTTAGATTTAACAGATAAACCCAAAAAATTTGGGCGCGGATGCTTTCTGGTTCACTCTGAATAGACCTCTCGTGCTCAAATGAAACCTTAAAAATATGTAGCTATTAATAGGAAAGATAGAATTTTCGATGATTCTAGGCCTGATAAACTATTGAATTTCAAAAATGTTGAGTATTTTGATAAAAGGTTTGGGTTTAATAAAAGAAAGCTTGAGATTATTGGAAAAGCATGAGATCTTTGTGAGTGGCTTGAGAGCTTGAGGTTTGGTCAAAAAGCGCGAGGCTCACAAGACTTTGTAGGTATGTATAAGCCTATATTGTACTTACGCTAATGCAACATGTGTTTCATTTCTGTGAAATTTACCCACCCAGATTTTACTGTAGTTTTTTAACCTGTGTTTCAATTTTCATAGATTATTAATAAAAATCTTACTCAAATAATGTGGCAGTGAATAGGTCTTTTGTGTGTGTTTCACAAGGGCATCAAAAGTAGGTGCAAGGAATGGAAGACCCAGATTGCATTAAATGTTGACTTGCTTGAATTAGACATTCCAACACCACAGGACATTCAAAAGTGAGCATGTGAAAATGGAAAGTGGGACATTACAGTACATTTATTGAAAATCAGAACACTATGGTGGGAGGATAGTAAACCTACCTTCCATATTGTCTGCACTTGTTGAGCAGTGGTAGACCTCACACCGCAGTGTGTACAATAAAATTAAACGCACAAAAAAACTTTGGACATAAATGTCAGCAAAATATGACATTTGCTGACAAAACACATATTTTTTTTCTGCATTTTAACATTCTAAACTGTTTCACCATGGTTTTACTGATACACCTTAACGTAAACTACCATAGTTTACAAGAATAATAATGTTTAGAAAGGAAGGTTCTTGGGAGACATCATATTTTTATAGACTAAAGTCTCTTAATATTTTATCTATCGAAGATGCATTTAATGTTCAGAAACTTGTACTAGGTTTTAAGATTTTAAAAGGTTTTTTGTCCTCCTTCATTTTCTCAGTATGTAAATAGTAGTCAAAGATGTAATGGTAGACTTATACATTGGAATGCAAAGTCTAATATTTTTCTTAATTCTGTTTATGTTATATTCCCACGACTAAGGGAACAATTACCAATAGAAATTCAAAATTATCAATCAATTTCATTTTTTGTCTGCTCTTACAAAACATCTTCTTTCAATGTATTAACTAATTTAAATTTAAATTTTTAGTAACTAAGTTTAAATTTGTTATTTTTCATTTTGTGTTCTATGGAGCGAGTGCATTGATTGTTTGGGCTTTCGCCTGTTCTCGCATCCTGGCTAAATTGTTCTTTTATGCCGAATATATTATTATTATTATTATTATTATAGTTGAATGCTTGCTATTGTTGAAACCCAATGAAGCTTTTTATTATCATCATATTCATTATTATCATCATCCTTATTGTCTGCCGTCAATCATCATTTGTCAGAAAAGATCAAGTTTCTGGAAGTTGTTTGTTGTTGATGGAACCCTATAATAATACTTAATTATAATTAATGTCATTATTATTATTATTATTATTATTATATTATTATAATATTTATATATTATAATATAATGTAATATAATATTATTATATAATATGATTATTATTATATTATATTATTATTATGATTAATCTCATTATAATTAATAACATAAAATTTGCAAATAAAATGGACTAAGAATTGCACACTACCACTTGGCATTCACAATTATGTAGTCAACAACATGCCAACCAGCGTATTTAGCAATATTAATATAAATTCAATGTTGGCCCAACTGTTAATATTCTAATTTAAGTTTATTCTTTGAACCTGGCAGTGAATCAGCACTGACAATAAAGCATCTCATGCCAAATGCTGAGATTGGTAAATAATAAAATATACAGTGCTAGCTACGCTGCATTTAGCACGTATACACACTTCCTAATTAGCATAATGTTTAGTTTATTGACAGAATATTTCTTATGCTAGAACTTAAGGTCTGTGATGATAGGAATTCATAATTAAGTTTACATCATCTTAGTCCTGTTCTGTAATATTATTTTTAAGTTATTTTTAGTTGTGTTCATCATTAGATAATTATCATTATCTCTACTGCCAATACTTTGATGTAGACGTGCAACGATTGACAAGCTTGAGCATTAAGATAAAACTACAGGACACTGGCATTATGCATAACTTGACGTCAGCCAATTGAAACCATTGACCCATAGTATATAAATACTGTACTGTAGATCACTTTGACTTTGCTTATAATATCATTCCATTGGTCTGTGTCTGAAGTAGTGTAGTGAGCTAGTGATGATCACTGTGTAAGTACTGTCTGCATATTTTTCAGAGCATTTTAATTATATTTCTTTTAATCCTCAAAAACGTACCCTATTTGATTTAAATTGTCTAAATACTAACTAATCAATTTGGGAATTATCTAGTCTTGTTGAGAATTTACACTGTACTGTAGGGAGATCAGAAACTAGACAGAATGTACTGTATACTATACTGAGAGAAATTTGTAAACATATAATTAAATTGTTAATTGATTAAAGGTAAAAAAACATGCGATTTTAATTCTTTAATTTTGGTTGATAATTGATACAGTAGACTGCATAGTGTTTAAGTTATAACATAGATTTCATGTCCCTGTTTAGAAACTGTAGATTCTTATACCATATGTAGTTTCATGCTACAGTAACTAATTAATAATATGTTAATAATAATTATAATTTTTTAAATTAAAAAATCAATTAATTATCTAAATCAACTGTATTTTGAAATACAGTACTGTATTTGAACAAATAAATGTAATAATAACATTTAATAATGTCCTTCAAGATTGTCAAATGCCAATGAATCTGTGCATTCATTATTACTCAGAAAAATATAGTAGGAAGCAATGACAAGAATTTTTTATTATATTTTATTGAAAGTATTATTGAAAGAAGTTATTTTGAAACTAAATTAGATACTGATTTAAAAAGACTTAATTATAGACTTTTTGGGAAATTGCATTATTTTCCAAACTTTTTTCCAGTTTGGAAATTATACCAAACAAAAGGCATGAAGCGCTATATAAGAACGACATATTATTATTATATTATTATTATTATACCAAAAGCAGAAATCTCAATTGTTTCCAGTGTCTTTTTTGGTTGCATAGATACTATAATGGATGATTGTGTTGTAGGAGTTTATTTATAATAAAATTTAGCCTTATTCTTCTCGAAAAGTATACTGAAGATTATCTATTATTATTATCTACTGGGGACTACTTGGTAGGGGTCTTGGGTATTTTTCCCTGGAAGCCCTGATGTGGAAAATGATTGATTTGGATGACATATTAACCACAGTTGTTTTAGCTTCTACCTATTTTATTTCGTAACGGTGATCGTTCAAAATAATGTGAGATCCCTCACGCTAAATTTGTGATTTTATACACATTATCTCTCTCCTCGAAGTAATTTAACAATTTTGCCTGTACAACAGCAACTTTAATATCAAAATACTGTACTGGCCTAACGATAGATTACTGGAATGTAAAGGAAATTTTTCTTTTAAAATCTTTATAACAAAAAATAACAAATCTTACATTTAGTATAAGTGTCTTATAATTGTGGACTTTTTGCATTTTTATGGGCTGAAGGGATGTTGCGATATATGCACCTATCTCTGCCTCCAAAGTTTGGTGGTATGCTAGCCTTCAAAGCAGGATTTTTTCTCCGAACACAAAAAAAAAGGATTTTTCCACTCCCTAATTCTATAAACCCCTGGTATTCAACCTTTTTAAGCTGAGGGCCAGTTTCAATCTATTGAGACCACCGGCTTGCCAACATAAATTTTTACTTCCATTTTCAGCCCCACCCACTTTATAGGCTTACAAGTCTTCCTAATAGGCCTATATTATTAACCTTGGTTTTTCGACATCATCAAAGATAAGCCTTGTTTTGTAAAAATGAGGGAACGCATTTGGCATAGGGAAGGGTGGAAGATAATCAAATCTCCTACCCTTCAACCACTAGAAATAAAAAAAATTAAAAAAAAATACCCTCATGTACTATAAGTAGTTAAAAAAAAAGATCGTCAGAAAGTTCCCAAAGAGGAGTCAGATTCCCTTTCCTTTGATTTACCTCAGCTCAATCATGGTTGGAGCTGAGGTGAGCAAATTTTTTTAATAACACCTCTAGATTCCCGGAAATGGCACATTCAGAGTGAAGACACATCAAAGCAGTGTTTTCAACAGAGTGACATGCCCACGAGCCTGCTCCACGGATCTGCCGCTGGTGTCGCTAATGGTTAGACATACATCATATCAGTGATCCCCACTTAATCATTTATCCCCATCAACCTCTCGCTCCCCCATTGCCATTAGGACAAGAATCACCAACCCGTCTCCTCTCCCATGGCAAGACTCTAGATAGATATAGTGAGCTACAATAAGAAACACTAATAATTCCAAAGTACAAGGTAGTCATGTTTTTATTAACAGAAAAACTTTTTCTGTAAGTATTGAAAATCGGAGGGAATATGATTTATTTTCCAGCGATGTTGCGCGGGCCGGATCAAATTTTTTGGTGGGCCGGAGTTTGCCTGCGGACCGGGGGTTGAATATCGGGGCTATAAACGGTACTACATTTACATAAAGAGCGACATTTGTGTATGTCTGGTACAGTAAAAAGGGTTGCTATTTAGAGTCTCTGAAAAGTATGTTAGATGCCTAAATTATTATTCAATGGGCTGATGTACAGTAATTGACGTCACATGCCATGGTCTTCTGTAATTGACATCTGGTTCTTTTTGTAAATATTCTGACCATTTTGAGACATGTCAGATGGCACATGCCTTCTGTTGTTGAAAATTCATGTATTCTCTAATTAAAATTGCCTAAATTGAAAATGTTTGTCACTCCAAGTGTTTGTCACTCCAAGTGTTTGTCACTCCAAGTAGTTCAAGTGATCTTTTGAGGTGTCAGTATCAGTTGACTTGGCTTACAGTATCAAATTATTTTAAGGTTTTGTTTGTGTGTTGATCCTGTACATTGACATCATTGATAAATCAACTCTAACTAGGATTGATACTGGACTAGGATACATTTCACTAACAACTAGTAAATTGATGAGATAATAATAATAATACAATAATAATAATAGAGAAGATAGGGGTAGATAATAATAATACAATAATAATAATAGAGAAGATGGAGGTAGGGATATTGAAATATGAGAGGGGGGTTTATACATGACCAAACCTCATATGAACATGTCAGACCTAGGCCTGACGTTACTGATTGCAACTGCTAGACGTTTCTGGTGAAAATTTGAATAGAATTGAATTGAACTATTCACGTACATCACTCACTCGCAGAAAAAAATTGCCAATTTTTCCTCCATGCGATCGCTAAGCCATTTCTAGTTACTATGACATTAAGAAAATCCACTAAAAAAGAATCAGCAATTACAGAGGGCAGCATTACTAAAGCAAACAGGAAAATCATCCCGTACCATATATACACGGGCCTAGCATCCTTGGACAGTAACCCATATGGGATATGGGTCATGACCTCAAAGGGTAATAAAAGATATAAAGGGATAAATTACTACAATGACACATGGTTTTATTTGAACCATATAATGACATCGCATTAAATTGATGAAAAAAACACTAAACACATAGTTTTATTCGTACGGCCTAGACCTACAGTTGTACGTTGTTGGTCTAGGTACTGTACGCCCTCTGGTTCCATACAATACGTAAAATCGAGGTTCTACTGTAGAAATACAAAATTATTGTACCAAAACTGCAGCCTACAGTATGGTCTATTGGGGGTTTTTGTATTTATTTGGTTAAATTCATGTAAATTGCAGAGACTTGAATTTTGAGTGTTGACATGTTCATTTAGGGTTAATCTATATTCCATTCTAAAATTACACGTGACAGCTGCATGTGACTGACCATGCAGGATGCATTCGCTAGAGCTACTGTAGTATAAAATTCAATGAATTTCATAATTTAAAAACTAATAACTACTGTATGTATGTGTTCACTCGATTGTAGTACCAGCTGATAACATTACCACTAATCCAGTGCCAGCCGAATATTTGCATATTTATGCATTTTTTACAATATGTTGTAACTATCAAGATTTAAGGAGAAAACTTAGTTCAATTCAGCATTGTTTATTTCATTTATACCTACCATAGGCCATACTATAATTTTTAGTTACTTTGCATGATGCAATAGGAACTTTTTTGCTTGTGTATGTATGTGGCCGTTTAAAGTGAAATTGCACATGCGTCAAGAAAAAGTATTCTGACATTTTGTTTTAACATCGCAATACAAAGTTCTTCAGTGTTCGGTCTGGGCTCACGCTAACCAATCGCCATGGGCGAAAACTATTTTGGATTGGCGAAAAAAAACTGCATTAGCCATTTTGGCGAAATAGTTTTTTCATTTGATCTCAATTTTTCGCCAACTCCATGTGACGTTTGCTTCTGATTGTTGTATGAGTATTGTTGTATGAGTAGTCTTGCTGCAAACATCATTTTGCAAGTTATTTTTTAATTGTAATTGTTATTTTAACGTGGCGGATGCAGGGGAGTGGCTGTATAACGTAGACTAATATGAAGGTATTATATTCCAAACAGCTGGCAATTTAGCAGTACCCTTTCAATGCAAACTGAAGACAAGTGTAGAATAAAAGGCAGCCGACAGTCGCGTACATAACAACAACTTTTGTGTTATTTATTATTCTACAAAATTTTAAGTACCATGTTGGTATGCTAAAAATATTACTGTAATTTGCCTATCAACATTACCAATGTGGTCTAAAATCACTATTTTGGGCCATAAAAACTCTCTCCCCCTCAATTGTTCAAGTAATTAAACCACCACCTAAATTTGACCAAACCTTATGTTTTCCGATAAAGTCAAGTATCATGCATAGGAACATTGATGCCAGGAGCAAGGCTTTGGTTACCGTACATTATTGTAATTTAAAAGTTAAATCGGAATACACAATAGTACATGAAGGTACAGTACAATATGTACATCTTCTTGCTAACTTCATTACACTGTAGACGGTAACCATTTTCAACACCACTCCATGCATAACCAATAGGACTTTGTTGTTTGTTAATTGTAATCGTACCTACTATCCAAGAAATTCGTGAAATTATAGCTCTTAGAGTAATTTGGTATATTAGTTCACATTCTAGGTTGTACCCTAAAATAGATCGAGCATTTTGTCTGTGTGAATATGTGTCAGGCAATTACTCTTTACCTAGCATTATTGTGCAACCATGCATAACTAGTCAAGACTGCTTATGATGTCATACATGTACAAGGCATGTGTATATTATGTGTTCATGGTGGTACAGTAGTCATATTCCACCTTTCAAGCTGTCTGAATTTTGCAGTTCTGGGATAATGCAAAGTTGTACTGTAGATTCAAGAAGCCTTTTCGTTCTAGTACGAGATCAAGTTTTCTGCGCGATATTCTATGCTATCATCATCCAAGTACTATCGAAGGACTGACCATGCATTTCTGTTTAAAATTAACTCAAGTACAGACATTATGGTTACATTCACAAACTTTCAGTGGGTTATTAAAAGACGCGTGTGTGGCATTGCAATCGTTGTGATCTCTACGTAAGGCCTACTTGCTTAGGGCTACAGTAGATGTAAAGATTAGATTTTCTAGCTTACCTACGCATAGCAGTACAATTCTTGCAGTATACTTGGAATAGGTCTATTCATGTGCATCAAATGTGGAATTATTAGTAAAAACATAATGATTTAAGCAGGATAAGCCGAGTTTGTGGGCCTGTTTTCGCCACAGCAAGTTTGTGTCTAAACAATGGAGCTTGTAGAGCGTGTACCGTTTTCACGAAGACACAAACTTCACTCTACGTGTAACAACATACGCTCTGTTTATTCTGATCGTTTTCACGAAAAGACACAAATTCTTCACGCTAATTAACAGGTTAATTAAAGGTAATAAAAGAAAAATAAATTGAACATTTGAATTGTTTAATGCTTTATCTTTGGAAATAAGTAAAAAAAATTTAAAATTTTGTTATCTTGATAGTGAAATTTACGAATAATTGTGAAGTAGTCCACTTCAAACGTTTTTTTTCCAAAACATTGTTTTCGTCGAAATTGAAGTTTGTGTCTCTTCATGAAAACAGTGACAAAATGTCTGAATTTCAATTAATAGGCCTAATCCATGTTTAATATCCAAACATTTTTGTTTTTTTGTAGGAGCCTTTTTGATTCTAAAAATGAGGCCTTGTATTGTAGAAATGCTGATAAAAAAGATTGTTAATGTTAATATTTAATAGTCAGCAATATCATGATAGAAAGTGACAGATGCTTGAGAATTATAGTTAACAGATTAGACATGTTGTCTTCAACAAAGCAAATTATTTAATACCTTCTTGATCAAAGCTACAGTACAACATTCAGTATTTAAATCATATATCAGCACAGCAGTGCAGTGTGTAATCAGGAATACTGTAAATGGGGGCCATGGGTTTTTAGAATAGACTATGGCCATAGATGCCAACCTAGATTTTTCAAGCAAAGAGTGTAAACCCTCATGATGAATTTAATAGTCATTTGCAAGATGAATAAATCTTAAACATTTACCGTACATTTTAATGTAATGTGTTCTGTCTGTCTGTTAGTTATTCCCCATGACGTAATTTATAGTATCAGATGTGTTACACCTGCTTGAAAACAAGTTCTCTGAAATTGAATCAAGTGATATATAAAGTTCAACTGATACATATCATCCATACTACATTGTATGCATATTATTAGACACTGACATAGATTATTTTAAAGGTTACTTTACTCTCATAGACACAGTATGTGGTTGCCAGATAGAACCAGCATGTGCAGTACTGTTGTAGGAGAGAGAAAGTGGTTGCCTACAGCTCTCTGTGAAGTTAACAAATAATGGAAACACTACAGTAATTTTATGATTGTTTGTGTATATTTTTAGTTTTTGTACTGTAGCATTATGGACAGTTAACAGCAGAGGAATTTTACAATATTTACCTGTAGTGACTCCTGTGTCTCAATGAGATTATACAAGGACTCCTTCTTCTGGATGTCATAATGTGTTGCCTGATGAGCTGATAGCCACTGCCCATTTTATTGCTAAAGAATTATAAAACTTAGTGGCAGAAGCAGCCGGAACAAAAAACTTGCTCCTAGTCTAATATTTTTAGCTGCAGTTAGTGAGCTGTTGGTTATTTTAGTGGCAGTATTTATGAGTTTTACAAGGATGGGCTTTGTATTCAACTTTATGGTGACCAATGTCTAGTCTAATCAATTGAAAGATTTCCAAGCCAAGTTTGGAGCTAATATTCCTTTAATTTTGATGAGGATTTGTAAAAATTTACTGACCTCCTCACCCAAATTATACCCTGAGACTTTGCCCGGGGGAATGCTTGTACACGAAGTTGGATGTAAAGTCAGGGGTGGGATTATACCCGAGGTGGGACTATACCCGGGAAACTACGATATACTATTTATTTAATGTTGTGCAATACATAATGTATCTTGGAATGTACTGAAATGTTGGGATCTTTTAATATAGACTTGTAACTTATGGAATAAATATTGTCAAATTATACAACATGACAACATTGACCTTGCAACTACATCAAGTACAGTACTCACACTCTGTACCTTCTTTAATATTATAATTCAATAGAATTTTTTTGTGGGTTTCCCCCCATTTATGTAATCAGCTTACCGACAGAATAGAAGAAGCATGCACTCTATTCAAATTCAAATTATGAGGCTTTGTGAGTAGGAGTTTTTGAACCTAGTAATTTGGGATTAGAAGGCAAGCAAGCTTTAATCCTTTCTACCATAGATTTTCAGGTGCACCAAAGTGATGCATTGTGTATTGATCGTATGTTTCTTTGTCCATCCATCCATGGATACAACATTAAATCCAGTAAATAATTAAAAGATCAAATTGCTTTGTTATATATTGTAGTGTGACACAACCTTTTCATATATTTTTCTAGTTAGCTCTTTTTGCAAAATATAGTCATGCATTTAATCATCTATGAAAAACAAAAACACATCCTCTAAATATAAGCAAATGTAATTCTTTGATAATCTCTCTACTTTCAGTCGCAAAGTATAAGATTTTTAAAATCTTTATTTGTTCGGTTGTTGATTCCAACACTGCCACCAAGGCTAAGTAGTATTGATTGGTATTGATTTTTTAGTAGCTAATGCCTAGTTAAACCTCTGGTGGACTCTTGGGAGGATATTTAGACCACTGTGTGAGATTCTTAATGTGCACATTTGGAAAAACGGCAAAACAGCTGACAGCTAAAACATTATATTTTTTGCTTGATTTTCAGGACTCGCTGAGTTGTTGCATTTGACAGATTTCATGTTGATGTCAGCGAGCACTGGACGTTGCAACGACGATTGGTTGCAATATTTTTTGAGGACAAGAATTAACGAGGCAGACTAATACAAGGTTGCCATAGATATTGTGTTAAATAGATATTAAAAATATATAGTATAAGGTAAGTACATTAGCATTGTTTTATTCTTTATTAAATTTAAAGAGAGCAATTTTAGTAACTGTACTTATTGTATATATAATCATGGAAGTATCTTTACTGCAGGTACTGTAAGTACAGTACACAGGATTTCCATAAATGTTTAAATTTTAAAAATAGTCCTTGTGCCAGTGGCATATCTGTGGGGGTGAGGGCGCATATGCCTCAAAACATAAGCTTGTGCCTCTCTAGATACCTCCCTGTTGGAAATTAAGTTCTTGGGTTCAATTCCTGTCACAGCAGGAATATTTCTCACAACTAAAAAACAACCTCACTCCCTAGACCTGGATAAGTGACTTGGTTTATAAAGCGTCCTTCCATCCTGTAAGTGGCGAGTGTACTTGCCTGGGGCTGGTGCAAGATTTGGCGGTAGATGGTGCATGAGAGTCCACACCATCTCAGTCCAACTATGGTTGGGGCTGAGGTGAGAAAATTTTTTAGAATATGGACCAGTACTATGTTCATAATAAAAAAAATAATATATCAAAAATACATTCCAGCAATTATTTCTCTTAATACAATTTAGGTGGTGCAATCGCACCATTTGCACCACCCCTGCAATTTTCTATCCATCAACTTATCTATTTGGCAACTGTTATCATTCAAAATGTAATAAAATATTTTTATCCTGTTTCTTTTGTTTTTTTTTCCTAGTGTGCCAAATATTTCTGTGTACTGTAGTTTAAGTTTATGTGAGTGTAGTTTCATCATGTCTACAATTCCTGGGAGTATGTTTGTGGCACCAGGGAGTTGCCACACCAGCCTACGCAAGTATCATCAGATTCAAAAGAGACAGCAGTCCCAAGAGATTGATATTCCCGATTCCGGCATTCCAGCAACTGGAAGCCCAAGGAAGGCAACGCCAGCATCACCAATTGGATCTCCTACTCCGCCAAGTAAGTTATCTATTACTTTGGAAATGTGTTCTTTATTCACTTTTGTCTTAATGGTTCTTGTTATTAGTAATTATTTATGTAATTGTTTTTTTTCCCTTTTTTATCTCACCCGGGGGCCTAAGCCTAGTTTCTCACTGTGTACCCCTACACAAATTTGTTTTTAGTCGGACATTTTTATCTTCTTAAATACTGAGATTGTGGATTTTACTCCAACACAACTTCCATGGATGCTTGTTTAGTATGTATATTGATAATTTAATAAAACAACCAATCACTATATTGACTTTAAAGCTGAAAAGATAATTAAAATAGATTTTGTCGCGTTGGGCATGTGTGAAGCCATGACATAAACCAAAGAGTATAGATCTGTAAGAGGTCTGACTGTTGGGGTTTCGTTGGAACGCAATCCTATATCAAAAAGTAATACCACGAAGGGGCGTGTCCTTCAAAAGAACATAAGAGGCTTTTGTATCGAACGAATGCTGCGTATCTATAGAACGTATGTTCGAGTTTTGAAGCGCAGCACACGTTAGATACGAACGCCTTTTACGTTCTTTTGAAGTACTACACGCCTCTTCGTGGCAGTACATTTTAACGTTCCGTTGCACGCATACAAAATAAGGGCAGTCGGGCCACTTGCAATTCTATACTCTTTGTATAAGTACTGGATTTGAAGAGGCCCAGTAGAGGGCCTCCTTCACTTGAGAATTACATGCATAGTAGAGTAATGTGTGTTGTATGTAGACTCCCCATCCTAGATCCTAGGCCTAGGCTCAGCTGGCATAGGAAGATGTTGGACTACTTGACTCAATATAACTAGATGATATTTCCATTTTAGAAAGAAATTGACACAGAAACCTCAATATTTTGATAACTTCAATCTATGAAAAATGTTTTATTTTGGTTTTTAGCTTAAAAAATATTTTTTTTTAATATTGAAAAAAATAAAAGAAAGAACTGGCATGATTTTTTTGATTTTCATTGTTGGTCGGTAAAGGGCAATATAACAATTGGTTGGTTTTTTTTGGCCTTTTTTTATTTGACCACATTCTAATTGGAAATGGGAAATTTGAGCTAGGGACCTGCAGTGCAGCGTCACCCAACTTAACTACAACATATAACAGACATGATACAATCATTGCCCTTAACCCAAAATGGGGGTTATTCGAGGAGCCAACCAATCAGACTCCAATTCAAACTCGCTGCTGGCCTGGTTTCAACCGGTGTTTTCGCCACAAGAAGCAGTAACAACCCCTCAGTCAACCGCTCAGCTCACAGACATTGATTATATCTTTACATACAGTACATTTATATGCATAAAGTGAATATATTCTTTTTTTAATAGTGTCACCACTGAACAAGGTTTACAACTACTTCCGCCAGTTCAGTAATCCATCAAATACTGGTGTACAGGAATTCCAGGGATCGTCAAGCCTCCCTGGGGAGTTCCAGAACTCAAGCCTACAGAGCGAGCTTCAGACATCAAGCCTTCGAGGGGAGATCCATGCCTCAAGTTTAAAGGATTCCTTCAACTTTCCTCATCAAGATAACAATAATTCAGAGCTGAAGTCCCCATTGAACTCACCAAGATCAGATTCAGAGAATACTAAGAACACATGAAACTTTAAGTGATGGTGTACATGAATTTGTTGCTACTGTAAGTAATGTGTGAACGATTTCCGTTGCATAGCTGCAAACTATTTCTGTTGCTGTATTATGCAAATGTAAAACCCCTTCATTTTTACAAATCCTGTAATTCTATTAATCATCTTTATTTATAAAATCGTTGGAAATATTAAGAGGTGTCAGCTTACTGTTGGTATTCTTACCACTTCTTTGACAGCTATTAATTTTATATGGAATCATAACATTTTCTGGGACTGCAAGTTGTAAAATTTAAAGGTCAATTGAATGTCCCAGATAAACAAAATCATGAGATTTTATGGTTGAAAAAATGAAAGGGTTTACATTGTTTGTTTGAGTTTTACATGAATAGGTTGTAAATTTTATCAATACTGTTGACCAAGAAGTATATCAGTGCTAATATAATAATTTGGCTAGAAAGTTCCAATTTTTTTTTGTTGAAATTGCATCTGGTATTATATTTTTAACACAATAACTATATTTAAATTGATTGCCAGAAAAATGAAGTTTATGTACAGTGTCTGAATTTTGTTTCAACAATGATACAGAAATGTTAAAGCCTGTGTACATTACAGTGTGTGAAACATGTTTTAGTGTTGCTAAATGAAGTTATTTTGCTGTGTCCGAGTTATACTTCAATGATACTACAGTAATTGAAGTTCAAGTACAGTGTTTAAATCTTATTTCAATGATACTAAATGAGGTTCTTGTATTGTCGCTAAATCATGTTTCAACAATGCTAATTGAAAGTCCACATACAGTTTAATAATTTGGTTCTTGATAAACTTTTTAATTTCTATTTGTATACATTTATGTTCTTTTTCTTGTTGAAATCGTGTCTGGTATTATAATTTTAACGCGAGAACTATATTTAAATGGAATGCCAGAAAAATGAAGTTTATGTACAGTGTCTGAATTTTGTTTCAACAATGATACAGAAAAGTTCAAGCCCATGTACAGTACAGTGTATGAAACGTGTTTGAGCGAAATGAAGTTATCTTGCTGTGTCTGAGTTATACTTCAGTGAAGCTAAATTGAAGTTGATGTACCGTGTTTAAATCATATTTCAGTGACACTAAATGAGGTTCATGTACTGTCTCTAAATCATGTTTAAACAATGCTAATTGAAAATCCACGTACAGTTTCTTAATTATGTTACAATGATGATGTTCATTTACCTTTTCTGAACCATGTTTCCACACTACCAATTAAAACCCATTTATATTTTCTGAATAATGTCACAATGAATTTCATTTACTGTGTTAATTGAAATGCATGTACAGCAAAATGTCTTAATCATGTCACAACGATGAAGTTCATTTGCATTGACCATGTGTCTAAATAAATTTGCATTGAAGTTTATGTACAGTGTTATTGAAATCCATGTACAGTAAAGTTTTACAATGATGAAGTTCATTTGCATTGGCCATGTTTCAATACCAATTTAAACCCATGTATACTTTCAGAATAAAGTTGCAATGAAGTTCATGTACAGTATTCATTGAAGGCCAAGTGCATTGTTGGAATAATGCCTTGATGATACGTATACAGTAAATGAAGTTAATTTACAGTGTCTGAATCATGTTCCAATGATGCTAAGTGAGTTGTGTTGTTGTAATAGTCCATCTGCAGTGTAGTGTAGTTGACAATGCTATACCGTAAACAATTGTTTTGAAGCCATGTACTGTGTGTGGATCATGTTTTAAATAATGAAGTTTATAGACCGTTTTTGTTTTAATGATGCTCAGTGATGATAATTTTAGAAAGTACAGTACAAAACTTTTGTTTCCAATATACTAAAATTGAAGTTATATTAGTTTCTGAATCATGTTCTGATGATGCAAATGAATTTAGTTTACAGTGTGTCAATGATGTAGTTCCTCTATAGAGTTGTTATCACTAATTAGAATTCATGTAGGCATAGAGTGTTGGATTTATGTTTCACCAATTTCATCTACAGTGTTGGAATCGTGTATTAATGATGCTCAATGAAATTCATTGATAGTGTCTGAATCATGTTTCCATTATGCTAACATAATTGAAATTCATGTAGGCCTTACATTGTCTGAATCTATCTCAATGTTGCTAAATTTTAAAGAGGTTGACTCTTGTATGGGTTATGCATCTCACCTAGTAAATTGTAACAAACTGATAATTACCATTAGTTTCGATATATCAGTATCTGTGTTTGCTACATGTTTCTATAATAACTAACAAACCCAACCAAGCTCTAGAGGGCGTACTATAACGATGGGACCGTACCATCAAAATCTTCCATAAAGTAAAGCACTGTAATGCTATTTTCAGTGATTACTTTTTTGTATCCACCAAGTTAAAAATTTCAGACACACACGATTATTTTTTCAGCTATGAAGTAATATTTTGACAGTAAGTAGTATTCATAAAACGGTCAAGCAAAGCATATTAATGCTATTGTCAGTAACTAATTGTTATTACAAACCCACAAGCTCTGATTATTTACTGGGAAATTGTGACAGTGCATGTTGAAAGTATTTGGAAAATAGAAAATGTATACAGGTTGGTGTTTTACATTAAAAACAAAAATGGTAGTTTTGGATAACTGCTTTTGGTACAAAAATTGGGGAAAAAAATGAAAGTATTTGGAAAATAGAAAATGTATACAGGTTTGGTGTTTTACATTAAGAACAAAAATGGTAGTTTTGGATAACTGCTTTTGGTACAAAAAATTGGGGAAAAAAAATGTTTCAAATGAAAACTTCCATAATGAATATGGTTCTTGTCTAACATAGGGGCCTATATTTCCCACTAGTTTCCCCAAACAATAATGAATTAATTGTCATTAATTGTATAACTGAAATATTCATAGCAGTTTTAAGTGACAATAATGTTATATTGTAACTGAGTATAGTCAGAATGCATGATATACCATACTACAAACATTGTATCTAGGATTGTTATGAAACTGTGATTCAGTATTAATCTCAAAAAAATAATTGTGAGAGTATTATATGCCTATCTGTTGGACATAATTTTTAATTGGCAAGGAAACTTGCCTCCTTCTGATGTTCGTTTGAAAGCTGTTAACCTAAATACAGGTCTCCTTCTAATTACAGATCTCTTCTGGGACTGGGGTTTCCATGTGTTTTAGCAGCTTTGGACATTTGTTAATTTTGGAACACAGAAAAGCAGTCTTTAATAGAAGGAGTCTTTTTTTGGATGGAGACCTCTATATACATATTCAATTATTGAATGATATTGTTCCGATATTTAGCTCAACACAGTCGGTATAATTTCCAGGATTTTCAAGTTTTTTTCCCTTTCTCGGATGAAGTGTCGTGATTGTTTTGAACAGTGGCGTAACGATTTGGCGGGGGCCCTGTGGCTTTCTGAAACTGGGGGCCCTTTTTTGGTCCCAGTCGCCAATTCCGTCGTAGGATTTCAGATGTGCTTGTTTTTCAGTCATGTTTTCATTGTTATTCTAAATGTTTTTAACGATGAATGAATGATATAATATCAGTGGGGGATCCAGGTATTTGAAATAAAGGGGCCAGGGAAGGACTTTCACAGTTAGAGAGTCTGTACCACCTCAGCCCCACAATGGTTGGGGCTGAGGCAATTATTTATGATTATGGCACCTCTAGATGGCTGGAAATGGCACTCACAGACAAAGCTGTGAATATAACTTTTTTTTATCCCCATTAAAAAATATTTTGACAAATTTAGTGGGGCCCCGGGGCTTAAGCACCCTCCCCTGTTTATTCCGCCACTGAATATAATATGATATATGCCCTACAGTCGATTTCAGAGACACATTATATTGTTATGTATCAACAAAGTTCTTTTTGGTCTGGGTGCTAGATTGAGGGACCTAGAGGTTGGGGGCCCTGTGGACCGCCACATGAGAGTGCATAGGTGTTATGCCACTGATTTGAATTGCTGTATTTTATGATAAAGAATAAAGTAATCTAAAAATATAAAAAGTATGTAGATGATCATTTCTTGAAGTGTGTATAAGGATTAAAGTGGTTAGGAGAGGTAATTATCTTAAAATTCGTATTCGCGGTCATGAAAACGGTCACACCAAGTACTGTATTATTCAATTTCAATTTATTTGAATCCCATTTGACACAGTGGCGCAAGAATTCTCAGTGCATTCAATTTACCAAAAAAACCCCAAAAAACAAGCAAACAAAAACAAAACAAATACAAACTAAAAATATAAAACTAAATAGAGTATGATAATAAAGTGAATGTAATATGAAATGGTTTGTAGTACTTAAATGTATTTTGTTTATGTAGATGCAACATAGTTTCTAATAAGCTAAGTAAGCTATAGTAAGTCGTCATGGCGGTTGTTGATTAGTCATGTCAGTCTAATTCTGTTCTATAAATTAGTGCGAGAGATAGCTTTGTCATCACAAAGTGTTTGCGACAATGCGATCACGACAAAACAATTGAGGTTTACTGCAAAATTCAACAGTCTACAAATGCAACACTCATATTTCATTGTGACGACATTTTGCGCTTTAGGCCTAATAAGCAGCAGAGTAGTGAGGGAGTGACGGGCCTCAGTGCAAGGTAATTGCTGGGCCCTAAAAGGCATCTGATCGGACCCAGAGGCAGAGCCTTAGTGGGGTTTACTTCGGTGAAACTCTTAATGCTCACACATTTTGAGATTTGTTAAAACATACGGTTGCCAGGCGCAGAAATATCTATAAAATATTCAAAAAAAAAAAAAATATTCAGAACAAAAGATATTGAGAACAAAATATGATCAAGTCATATAGGCCTATATTTTATCGTTTAGGCCTAGGGCCTATTAGGCATTTCATGAGTCTGATAAAGTATAAGATTGACCACAATAGAACGATCGTCGACCTATTTGCAGTGATGTAAGTCTAAAATGTATTCATAAAGTATGGGCTGACCTGATTCAAAACTCTGCACAATATGGCTGAACCGACTTTAAAAAAATATCAAACAAAAACGCGCGTGCCAATATTTAACTTGCTTTAGAAATATGCTTTCAGGATGTATTTTAGTGCATCGTACCATAGAGCTCTATGATCGTACGAAGCATACATACTTGAATACCTGAATTAAGCAAAATAGCCTTGAAGTATTCAACAGATACGAAGCTTTATGACTTGTTTGTAAACGAGTTTAAAAGTTATCCTACTTTCGGTATTTGGTAGTAGGTGAATTTTAATGAATATAATCAAAATACTTATGGCCTGTAACCTAGTATTATTGCGGAGTCCTCTTAACGTTTAAGTCATATATTTATTTATTTGTTTATTTATTGAATATTATACAGGATAACATATTAGGGTGATGTAACAGCCTGTTTTACATTGTCCTGTGTTTGCGATACAAGCTTAGGGTAGGCCTATTTAAAATATCAAGAAGTTTCATTAATAAAATTAATAATTGAATTACTGAATTACAAATATGATAACAAGCTTAATCTAAAACAAATACAGAAAACATAGAAAAATATATATTTTATCGTTTATGGCCTCTGATATATCATGAGTCTGATATTAAGTATAATATTGACAATATGTAGGCCTAACAATCATCGACCTACTTGCAGTGAAGTAAATTTAAAATGTATTCTTGAAGTATGATGATCTGATAGTGATTAAAAACGTGCACAAAGCAGTTGAATCAACTTTAAAATATATCAATCAAAAACGTGCTTGCCAGTATTTTAAATTTTCAAAGTGTTTTAGTGCATCAAACCGTATTTACGAAGCATAGCGTATTTACGAAGCATAGCCTATTTACGTAAATACTGTACCTGAATTAAATAAAATAGCATTGACTCTATTCAACAGATACTTAGCTTTTAATAGCTTGTTTGTAAACAGCCATCCTACTTGTAGAGTTTAATAAATAGGTAATATGCAAAAGGATGTAGAACTCGTGGTTTCGTTGCAACGTAAGCATGTTTCAGAAAGTAGGCATACTGCTACGAAGGGGCGTATCCTTAATAAAAGACGAGTTTCGAGCGAACTATATTCGAACTGTAATACAGATGGATCAACTATCGTGGCAGTACATTTTTTTAACGTTCCATTGTGTGCATACAAAATCAGGGCAGTCGGATCTCTGAATGAATATAATCAATAATAATTTGCCTTCACAACATAAAATTATTAAGGGGTCCTTTTAAAATTCAAGTAGGATTTTTTTAAAGTTATATTTTTAGATCTATAGGCTTGAACGGGCCCAAAATAGCCCCGGGGTCCAGTGCTTTGCACTGCAATGCAGTGATTTGCGCTGCCCATGCCTACGCCCTGGTAATAGTCCAACCATTACACAATCTTGAAGTCGCTGTTTTGTATAATAACAGTGTTGTACAAAGTTGTTTTTTAGTCTAGCGCCCTCTATAAACATTTGGCTTCGAAACTTGGCTACGATATTACAGTTTTTGCATGAATTGTATACATACGTCGAATACTGTATGTCCGCAGTTGACAATTGCTCGGTGCACCCTCCAATTTGAGACCCCTCCAATTCGAGACCCCTCTAATTCGAGATCACTTTTTCAAAAAACCAAATAACAATCGTCAACCTTTTAACACAAAGCTAAAATTTAGTGTTATACCAGATGACTACAATTTAGTCCAACAGTGGAAGATACTACTAGAGGATAGCACACTTGACTTAATTGCGGCAACCACACCGAACATTGTAAGTAGCACCCAAGTTATAAATGGTATCTCTCCCAATCATGACCATTAATTCACATCTAAAATAAATACCCCAAAAAAAACAAAAAAACTGGGACATAATTTCAGAAGAATTAACGCCGCACATAGGAGCGTGTGGCGGCGCAGCGTGTAAAGTATTGGACTTCTCTGATTGTGAGATCGGAAGTGCGAGACCGACGGTCGTCGCATTGCTTGTGTCTTTTTGGGCAAGGCACTTTACTTACGTTGGCCTCTCTCCGCCGAGGAATATAAATGTGTACCTGGTAGAATGGTAAGCAGCAATGACCAGGGATACTTCCCAGCAGTGGCGGCTCAAGGATATAATTTATTGGGGCGGGGGCTAAAATGTCCTACTCGGGATAATTATTTATGGACAGAACTATAGCGCGCAGCGTTATCTGAGGACAAAATACTATTGGGTCCTGACTTACAAAAGGCATTACAAATTGTCTCGCATCGTGCGGGACGGTCCCGCATTTCAAAGTGATTTTGGATGAAACACGCATTTTGCAGAAACACATGCGTGATAATAAAGTTGTCATGTTACGCATTTAGCACAAATCTATGCGTGATAACGAATTATTACGAATTTAGGGGAAAAAATTAGAAGAAATTGGTTTTATTAAAAATATAAACAGTCATGCAGTAACTTGAGTCATTAGAGAGCTTTCGTTATCTCGTTCGAGAATCAATTCACCGAGAATATTTCTATTTTTTGACCAAAATAACTCAGACAACCACGCACTTAGCAGAATCTAGGAGGCTCATGCAGTCTTGCGCGTTTATTCCCAGAACCAACCGTTGATTATGTGACTCAAACCCGACCGTCACCGGGGTTTCACCCCTGGACCCCTGCGGTAACCACGCCCACGTCCCCCCCCCCGCTCCTCCCAAGCCAGCTGGCGTCGTCACGCATTTCAAATCTCTCAGGTTGGTAACTATGACTTTAAAAAAACATTTTGCCGGCCCTGTAAATAATATTGATGTATTTATATAGCGCAAAAACGAGGTCTCTATACGCTCGACAATATTGTAGGTAAGAAAACAATGATAAAAGACAAAATAAAAAGGCAGAAAAAACAATAAACACCAAGGGCACCCAAACCGAAGTTTGGGGTTAAACCATCACCGCCAACCGGATCTAGATCTGTGTTCATGTACTCCGGTTAGCATAGGTTAATTCTTGATCTTTTTTGGAGACAGATGTTCTTATATTGGCCTTCGATACTGCATTTGATAAAGTTGCCTATAAGCATCTGATTCAGGAATTAAAACATAGTATAAAGAGGGAAAACAATCATGGATAAATCAATTCCTAACACATAGAAACAGAATGTGCTTGTGGAAGGAGAGATGTCGGAAAATGCAGATGTAGTTTGTGGAGTACCGCAAGTGTCTGCACTTGGCCCTCTTCTACATAAACGATCTACCGGATGGTCTACTTTCAAACGTACACCTCTTTGCTGGCAACACGATCATCTACTCTACTACCACTCAAATGAAAACAGTAAACACTTACACTTGTTGTCTGGGACGATGCCTGGTGCATGCAGTTCCACCAAAAAAATTTCAGCTTACATGCTTCTTGATGTCCTTAAACATGTGAAGGAAACAAGATACATGGACTTACTCTGACAACAGACCAATCTGGAACAAGCATATAACTAAATGTGTACAGCCAAAGCTAAAAAAGCAACTGAAGATGATCCAGAGACGTGCAGCCTGGTATGTCCTCAGAGACTACACAGACATAAGAAAACAACAACAGCGTCTTACTCTCCGCAAGGTACATCACCAGGTGTGCTACACACAAACCCAATACAATACAAAGACATCATAATCTTCAGTGTATGCTTCACTCTCCTGTAATTTATCTAAGTTTTTCCTCTTGTTCTTTAGCAGGAACTATAAATAAGTGGAATCATTGTGGAACTTTTCCATGCGTTACCGAAGCACTATATATCAAGGATGTGCCTCCTAATATTTATGTCAATCTAGGGTGGAGTGTGCATGTGATTACCAATTAAAGTGATTTAAGGGCAAAAAGTCTACACCAGATATTTCAAAAGCGAGTAAATTGACTTGAATGAAGCTTTCGGGAAAAATTTAACCAAGTTACAAGGAAGAAATTATGTGTTGGGGTGTTAATTTAAGGGACTTTAAATTTGTGAGATCCCTTTCTCCTATCAATTTCAACAAATCAATGGGTATAATTGAAACATTGTATAACAGTTTGTCAAGGTCTAGTAAAGAAATGATTAAATTATTATTTTTTGTGACAATCGGAGTAGGGGGTGGATATGAAGACCATTTAAAGTAAAATGTCCTAGACCAGATATTTATTAACGAATCAACTGACCTGAATGAAACTTTCGGAAAAGTTTAACCAAGTTTATACAAGGAAGAGATTGTTGTGTTGGAGACGATCCAGTTGAGGGTGTAAACGTGAGGGTCATTTGAATTTCTGACATGAGGTCCCAGACCTAAATATCTCTAAAAAGTTTCCAACGGGTCTAAATGAAACTTTCTGTAACAGTTTGTCAAGGTCTAGTAAAGAAATTATTAAATTGTTGTGATGATCCGTAGTAGGGTGTGGATATGAGGACTATTGAATGGAAAACTTCCCAGACCAAATATTTCAAAAACGGGTCAACTGATCCTAATGAAACTTTTGGGAAAGTTTAACCAAGTTACAAGGAATACGTTGTTATGTGTTGGGGACAATCCAGGTTAGGGTGTAAATTGAAGGGTCATTTGAATTGCTTACGTCCCAGTTATAAATGGATGAAAATTAAAGTTTGCAGAATAGTTTTTCATGGTCAAATAAAGAAAGTATTAAATTAACAATCCAGGTTAGGGTGTAAATTTAAGGGTCATTTGAATTGCTTACGTCCCAGTTATAAATGGATGAAAATTAAAGTTTGCAGAATAGTTTTCATGGTCAAATAAAGAAAGTATTAAATTAACAATCCAGGTTAGGGGTGTAAATTTAAGGGTCATTTGAATTGCTTACGTCTCAGTTATAAATGGATGAAAATGAAAGTTTGCAGAATAGTTTTTCATGCTCAAATGAAGAAATTATAAAATTTTGGTGACGATCCGCAGTAAGGTGTAGATTTGAGGACCAATTAAATATTTTTTGGACAGTTGATTAAAATTATATAAACGCGATTTGCGTTTTCTAAAGCGTTTAACCAGCTGTAGCTAGGTTAAACTCAAAATGACCGTGATGTGCATGAACAATTGTTGCTTTCAGTCACTGATCTCTATGAACGGAAAATGCACTGGCCTCTATAAGGTCGGCTCATAGCGCGCAATGGTTATGAGTGTCGATGTTCCTCGCTATTACCATTGCAGCAAAAATATAACATTGTAGCAATATAGGCTACTATAACTATTTTGGTTTTCCGTGTTTTTTTTTTACTTTATACATTTAACGAATTTTCCTTTTGTTGCAATTTCAACTTCATTTCTCATTTTAGCAATGAGGAAAGGCCCTATGTTCTGTTGTACAAACAGGCATAGCAAGTCTAGTATTATTATTGTTATTGTAGCTTTATTATTTATTAGCATTCACTACGCCTGACACTGAATAGTAACACATAGGATCGGAATGGCTAATAAATAATACAAAGCTACAATGTCGATAACCATGAGAAAGTTCAGACTCAACAACATGAAAATATTGTTGGATTATTGTTATTTATTATTATATTACTTATTATTATCACGAGTTTTTAATAGTTCTGCCCTGATAGGTCTATGTTTTTCTTCCACACAATTAAGCTTGTGCAGTTTAATGGAAGAAGAAGATTTGTAGACGTTTTACTATTAAAAATCTTCACATTTTCTGGGAGAAATGTAAAGGTACAGTATATAGACCTACGCAAAGGCAATTGTAGCATTTAAAATAGTTAATTTGCTGGTGTTCAGTATAACGTACAAACATACGTACAAACTCGTTCTGAATGATTAGAGCCCGTCCATAATACGTCAAAAACATATAATTATTTTGGTAAAGCGCTCTGCCACACAGGTATTTATGTAAATGAAGTCTACCTTCAATAGCGCCATCATATTACAGATGAAAGTTAATAACGTACAATATACAAAGTAACAATGTTAAACTTTATTAGATTTATAACTCGCTGGTGTTCAGGAAAACGTACAAACACACCTACAAACAACTCGTTCTCCAAACCGATAGAGAATCATGCACATAACAGAAACATTAAAATTGGGTAAAAATTACCGGTACTCTTATAAATGTATTTTTATGTCTTCTCTCTTTTTTTACCATTTTTAGCTGTTTTCCTCATTTGTTATTTTACATACAATTTAGTGCTTTGCCACGATTTGTGATAAATAATCACTCTTAAAAATATTAATTTATATCAAAATTTTATTAACAGACCCATAAAAAGATATAATAATATAATCAATAACAGATTTAAAGTTGTTTGTCATTCGTTTGTCTCTATAAGTGCTTCTTTAAGTTGAAAAGACAAATTTTGTGGTTGTTGATAAATATGTTGTTAAAGATGTATTGTCCTTTGAAAGTGTCAAAATCATTTAAACAAATAATTTTGAGCTCAAATTTGCACATACAAATTATTAACTTGAGCAAAGAAATTATTGAATTAAAAAAATGAACCCTAATTTTTATACTGGATAATGATAATAAAAATAATAAAACACTTTCGGTGACTGGAAGTGTTTCTGTCATTTTTCGCTGTAAAATTATAGGTACAGCTAATTTCTATGTTCAAGTTGATAATCATTATGTTACTTCAAAATGAGCAAGTTAATTTTAAACATTATTTTTATGAATTTTGTATTACTTTATTTTTATTTATTTTTATTTTTTTTTATTTTTTTTTATTTTTTGCATGGGATGATACATTTTTAAGCTCGGAGGGTAAATAATAATAGAGTAGTTCTTGCAAATGAGTGCTTGAAGTTAGGATTTTCAGTATGGCGACTATTAATTTTAACAGAGTAGGGGTCAATGCGATTCACACCATCGGGATAATCAGATTTGTAATAGTTTAGACAGTTTAAAACCAAGACTATTAATTAATCTGTTAACAACTGTATAAACATAATGTATGTGTTCATCTGTCCTCTGTCAATGTTTACATCCAGGAAGATGAGATTTGCGTGTTGGACTCTGCATAGCAACCGTCATTCATTTGATGAGCTTAAACATGATTAGTGCAATTTTAGAGCTTTTCGCACGAATTTATAGGACAGTTAATGGCAGCTATGTCACGACTTGAAATTTATGGGATCAGGCTATAAAAATGCAACATCTTCACTGATCACGAAACTACAAGTGTTGGCGCGCGTGATAATGTGATTCATGAGCGCGACTACTAATAATATAGCTACTGACAGCATCCTCCACTTTACCAGGAATTTTCTTAAAAGGTTCGTACTTTCAAAATTTATTTCATCAAAAAAAAATGCCTTAAAATTTCGGGTTTTCTGTTTTCCAAACGAAGTTGTAACTTATCATTACTAAGTAGAGACCCTGTGAACTGATTTGATGCCGTAATGATAAGTAAGATACAGCTTCATTAATTTATTTGTTTGAAATTAAATAAAGGAAGTTGTATCTTATTACGATACCTCCAAAGCTGATTCAATAATCTGGATATTAATGTGTTAGTGACGCAAATGGTTTTTTTTCTTCTTTGACAGTAAACAGCCTATAGCATACGCACCCACACATATTAGTGCAAATATTAGTTATTTAATAAAATGTAAATTTGAACTTGGAATATTTGAAATAGTTTTACAATTTTATTATTTCAAAAATACCAAAATCACATCAAAGTCTAACTAAATAATGTATACGTAATAATAATAATACTTAATAGTGTATTCATCCAGTGAATCAAGATGCTTAGAGGCTCTTGTAAGGTCTAAGTGGTGGGCTTGTTTTTGGTTTCTAGAACGATCCTCACAACTGAATAAACCTATATAGGCCAGTATGTAACCTATGAGTCTTTTTATAGAAATGCCGGATTAATTGGTTCACATAATATTAGGTTACAAGCATTGGTCTGACAATTGAATGTTGTAATCTATCTTTGAAAAGGAGCTCCAGTAATTTTGAATATCTGGTGTTCACTTCAAAGTTATACTTATACTCCGCAGCAGTTGATTGTTTGATTGTTTTGTATAGGGTTACTTGATTGTAATTTAATGCTGCCATTGTAAAGTTTGCTTTCATATTGACTGCCTGATACACAAACTGTCAACTAATTGTTTATCATAATTCATTTTCAACTATTCATTCTTGTCAATTCATTTTTTTCGAATATTTAAAACATCTCTGAAAATCACATATATACGACATCATTATAGTCTTTATCCAGTGCCAGATTAAAGGGGCCATGTCGGCCTGGGTTCCCCCAAAATTTGTTTTTAAAATGGATAAATTATAAGTCTGTGAGTGCTATTTCCAGCTATTTAGAGGTGCCATAATCATTAATTTTCTTACCTCAGCCCCTCAGTTACTTAGACCCTTCATTTTTTAAAAGTTCCTCCTTGCTCCGTCTTTCCTTCCCCCATCTAACACATCTAAAATCCCCAATGGAATTGGTGACTGCCCAAAAAGAGCCCATTAAAATATTTAGGATACGGTGATAAACATGATTAAAAAACGAGCATGTCACAGAATTGGTGACTGCCCAAAAAGGGCCCCAGTCTCAGAAAGCCACAGGGCCCCCAGTCCCATCGTTACGCCACTGTCTACTACTACTACTACTACTACTACTACTACTACTACTACTACTACTACTACTACTACTACTACTACTACTACTACTACTACTACTACTACTACTGCTACTGCTACTGCCACTGCTTCTGCTACTGCTGGTGGTGCTGCTGCTACCACCACTACTACTGCTACTACTACTACTACTACTACTACTAGGCCTATACTAATAATACTAATAATAATAATAATAATAGATAGTAATAATAATAAAGATAATAATAATAATAATAATAATAATAACAATAGTTATTATTATTATTATTATTATTATTATAATTTGACCTTTTTTTAGTTCCAGTGATTTTATTTTATTTAGTCACCTCTTTATGACCTAATTATATTCAAGAAGAGTCCACAAATAGGTCATCAACCCACGTTTTAAAAATATTTTTATTTGATATATCTATCGTTAGTCATTTTTGTTTGTATTATATCACAAAGACCTACTCGTGGAAATAATATACATAAGCCCATCAATATTCCCTACATTATATCCGGTATTTGTTTTGTGCTATTATCCCCATACTGCAAGCTTTATTTTCACCTGTTATGGTTCAATATTTTGCCTCGATTTGATTGAGTAATTTTAGAAAATGTCATTATAATAATTCCGGAGTCTTGAATCCAAGGCGCTTAATAGGAACACACATCAATAGGCCTAATGTTTTGCAATTTTATAATGTAATCAATGTCATTTTAATTCTTATAGCGCCTTAAACAATCTGTCAAACTATTGGTTATGAAAAATGTGAGGAAATCTCAGATTTTGTATAATACAAAGAATGATATAAGGAATTTACCCTGCGACAATTCCAAATGCATTAGTACTGTACGTTGTTGTTACCATTGATTCATTAAGCTATCTTGCAGAAATTTATGACAATGCTTTTATAATTAACAAGTAAAGCCTCTTCGTAAGAAATGCTACCTAAACTATTGTACCCAATTTCGAGGTTCCTTGTACACACTAGCTGAGTTCAAAATAACATGTAATCGATTGGTAAGTGCACGGGAACTCGATCTCATTACAAAGACTTTGTTTACGTCGTTAAGAAGACAAAGTGACTTGCTCCAGTTGACTCTTAGCAGTTCGAACACTACTGTATCCGCTGGGTAGCGCGTATCCGGGCATACAGCGGTTATCGGGCGCGACTAGCGGTTGCGATTATTGATTGTTTGTAGGAAAATACGACATCCTTATTTCCAAAACTCATCAAGCATATTTATTTATTAAACAGAAAGCTTTCTACTCGATTCATCTAAACCGTGAACTCGTACGCTTGTGATTTGTTATGAAACAATGCTACTCTTTTGTTTCATTGTAACTTGATACCCATGAGGTGAATATGGTGAGTTATAATATTTATTTTTCGTATAGTTTTAATACCAAAAAAAGATTAACAAATACATTTCATTTTCAACTAATATAAAATCGGGGAGCTCTGAACTCACCGAACAGATTGAATGAAAACAAGATATTCCACTTAAGTAGAGCAGTGAGATTACTTCCTTATGTGAGCTGTTGGCATAAATTGAGTCTTGTGGTACAAACAAAATTGCATAAATCACATTATCAGATTTATTTTGGTTTTTAAATGAGGTTTCTAGGATAAGTACAACAGGAGAAAATTCATTTTGAAATGCAGTTGTATGAAAACATACTTTGGATCTCCAAGAGTAAGCCTATGAACTTCATGTATTTCTAGTTTCATTAAACCTTTGGTGATTTTTACAATTCCACAATGTCACTTTTAATGTGCATTTTGATGGTGTCACAGTTGAAAGATGTTTATTAAAATTGAATCATCAGTTTTATGCTTCCACCATAATTTGAGTTGACCTACTGGAATCAAGAAGAATATAACGCATACTACCAGAGAAAATAAATGGCCAGGTCCCTTTAAAGTGTTGATATCCTTAAAAGTGCTGTAGCTCAATGCTACATCGCCGATGCTTATTAATTATGAAGAAGTTCTGTTAATAATGTTTCTGTTGTTGAAGGTGTTTCTGAATGCTGACAATATTATTATTTGTTGATAAATGTGTTACATTTTTGCCAGTGTTGTAGTTTCATGACGATTCTGTTTGACGACGAAGTTCTTTATTTTGTTTGTTTACGCAATGATAGTTAAAAGTCCTTAGATTACGATGTTCCTATTTGTTGGCAATGCTCCTGCATATTGAGAATGTCATTGTTTGTTGAAAAGTTTGCTTTTCGTTTGATTTTTTAAAGTTGTTTTTCTTATTGTTGACAACGTTGTAATGTTCTTGACAATCAATATTTCTGAATATATTTAATGCTATTGAGTTTTTGTATGTTCATTGACAAAGTTTGGTTTCTGACAATTTGGTTTTTTGACGATGATAATTTCCTTTTCTTAGACAATGTTTGGGGATTTTGACAATTTTATTTCCTTTTTCATGAGTTTATTACTTGTTGTCAATTAAGTATGTTGATGTTATTGTTTTGGTATGTTCATAGTATTCACAGTGCTCCATTTTGGTAACAAGTTGGTTCACTATGTTTTGACGATGTTGCTGATTTTAACGACGCTGTTAATAGTTGAATGACCACATCCTGAGGTAATAGCTCCGTTTGGAACCCACATTTAAATATTACTCAATTGAGCTGTTCAAAGAAGGGCTACTAAATTGGTAGTTGGATTGCAAGACTTGTCATAATGATATTAATTCTAAGGACTCTCGTATTACTAACGTTACAATATAGACGACTTAGATCGGATATTATACAAGTCTTTATCGTCGGATGATGGGTTTAAAGTTGACGCAACTACATTTTTTTAGTTTACTTTTGTCAGAAAACTAAGAGGACATAGTTGTAATTTATACAAAACTCATGTGCTACCAATATAAGGAAGTACTGCTTTGATGCAGAGTTATTGATGCTTGGAATGATCTCCCTGATGAGTTGCTGAATGCACTCTCAATAAATACCTTTAAGTCTGGATTAAATGAATTTTGGAAGGAACCGTCCATTAAAGTTTTATTTAGGGTAGGAGGCGCCCAAGTCCGAGATGACCAAAACTCCACCAGTGCTGACTAATCGTGCACTTATCCTAATCATCGAATAAAGCGTAACCCCCTGCTGAGGTTGGGGAATAGACTTTTATTTAGATTCATATAGGTTCTCACGGCAAATATGACAGTGTATTAGTTTTCTGCCACCTCTATAAAAATACCATATACATTAAATTTAGACTCAGCATACGGAAGGGATCGCGGTACCCAGCAAAATATACGTCACCACGAAGAAGTATTGTAACCTGTAGAAAGTGGGTCATATAAGCATTTATTCTCGACGGCCCAATAATAGCTACAAATACGGATTGACAATATTTAGTGTTCGTAACAATGCCAATGTTTGATGACAATTGTTAACAATATCATTTTTTGTTAATGATGTTCTTGTTGTTGACTGTGTATGTTTTTAGTGAGAATTTGTTATTTGTTGTATATTAAGCCCATCTGTTTTTTTTTTTTTTTTTGGTTTTTTTTTGCGCTAATGTATTTATTACACCTGTTTTTATAGCTTTACTAAACTGATATTTTATTTGTAACAATTGTTTTATATAAAATGAAAAAAAGCTATATAAAAAGTAGTGATGAAATTTCTGTCTCTGACTTTGATCTTCTTTGAAAATCCGTTGACGTTACTGTTGCTGGAAGTTATCCATCCTGTTTGTTTACAGTGCTATTGATGGTGTTGTTTGTGGAATGTGTATATTGGTTTATGAATTTCTTCTATGTGTTATGTTAACGGTTCACAATGTTCATGATGATATACGTGTTCAGTATGTACGTTATTATCTTACATACGTGTTCAGTATGTACGATAATAACGTGCGTGGACGAGTTGGATGTGTGATTTGTTGACGATTTTGTAGTATAATAGTTAATAATACCGATATTTTGAGTTCGTACTAAATTCTGGAATCCCCTAGTTAATAACCATGAATTTTTGCTGTAAATTATTATCAAAGATTGAGCAGTGAGCGGCGAGAAAAATAAAATTAAAAAAACATCGCTTAATTTCAACAAATCTTAACTATTTTTTTTTTAAATGAGTATTTTACTTCCGATTTTTGTTTGATAGACATACTGTACATTGGTGTCTTTATATATGCCTACTGCTATATTATGGTGATCAGAGTGCATGTTCTAAACGTTGATGTGTACCCGAGTATTTCAAAAAATAGAAGATATAGATAGCATGTCGGGGTTTTTACGTACTAACGGAAATCATAAATATGTCGAGTTGTTAATAATACGATACTGCACTCAACAGTTCACATCGCGCAACAGTGTCAATGCTTATTACTAGATTCTCATTTATTACAAATAACGTATGCTGATTGGATAATATGAACGCGTTTTTGCGAGTACATTGAAAACAGGTGATCATTTAAAGTACTTTAATTTACTGCTTTGCAGGTAGAATGCAAAGCTAAAGTGCAACTGTCGAAGTCTGTTAACTATTCCTCAAAATAGAGAGGTCAACGTTAAAGTTACGACTAATGGTTAAAGCTTGGTTCACGCTAAAGCCGGGCACTCACTGCGACGAATCCAACTCCGCTGCCTGTTGTGAGCGCTAGACTACGAGATGCCGTTTGCTGATTTTCGGTGGCAGTTTGAAAATCGTCATAAAGCCTATTTCCACTAGGCGAATTTTATTCGCGCGAATCGTCGCATCGGTACGCTTCCTGAGCTCTGATTGGTTGCGCATCTTTTCTCTTCGCAAAAGTAGAAACAGTTCGAACCACAAATTTCGCTAAAGCGAAAAACTCCGATAGAAATGTAAATGCGCATGCGTGCTAACCGACGCTTTTGATTCGCGCGAATAAATTCGCCTGGTGGAGCCTTATGCCTAGTTCAGACGAGGTGGATAAACCCAGCTCAACTCACCGGGTTTATCCACCTGCCAGTCTGAACTAGGTGGCTTATCTCAAGCCGGGCTGTGTTCCTATAGTAACTAGGCCTGGCGCGCCACCGTGTTTAACTTTTCTATGCCGGGCTTTAATCGTTGCGGGGGGTCTTGCATTGACTTCGGGTGACGAAATGACCAATCAGCATTCAATTACGGCTACGTTCAGACTTGGAGATAAGTCAGACTTGAGTTAAGTCCGGCTCAACGTTAAGCCCGGCTTAACTTTGCCGGGCGTTCAGACTAGCGGGTTTAGCCAGGCGAGAATTTGCTAGAAAGGCGAGAAAGTATAAACCGTAACCATGAAACGTGTTTCAAAACATTGCTCGCGAAACGTACGCTCACTCACAGCGTACCGTACGTAATGGAATGCTGATTGGTCATTTCAGAACTTGAATGATTTAGTGGAAAGCATATATCAGCGTTCTCCGGACACCAATGTAATTTTGTCAAGCGTTTGCCTCAGAACCGACGATAAATTCCATCAAACAAGAGTGAACAAAATGAATTCTTTTATTCGTAATTTAGCCACTTCTAAAGGATGTCTCCTGGTAGATCACGACAAGGAGTTTTATGATTGCCGGGGCTGCTAACGCTTCCCTGTTAAATGCAGGCGGGCTCCACCTTAATAGAGATAGCACGCGACAACTCTTGATGAACGTCATCAATGCAGTGCACAAGGTTTTAAACCAAAAGATCATACAAAAAGGAGAAGCATCAAAAGGCACACAGCACAAGCACAAGTCCCATCTTCAATTAAACGAAACCCGCAACCGCGTACCTTTGATAGATGGCAACGGCAATTCCAGTCTGAACCTCTGCACTCGCGCTGTCATACATGTGGACTTCAAAATCACCTTACTAAAGACTGCTTCCACAGTAACCCTGTGAGATGTAACGGGTGCCATGAATATGGACATAAAGCTTATAATGGCTCCCGACCATTTTTGTGCCGAATGCCGTCACAAGAGCAGTTCAGCCATCAAGAATGGAGCCAAAACACTAGCCAAAACGTGCGTTCTAGATAGGATTCAGCCAAAATGTAAACCTAAGCAATGCAGAAGATTTTGGGTTTGTTGAAAATGTTAATGTAAATTCTAATAATTTTTATGACCATACTACTACCTGTTTTGTAAACTCATCAACAACCAAGATACAAAATCCTACTGTAATCAGAAAGTCTAGACGACATAGACGGGGGCATGGTAATAGAGGTAAAAAACATAAGGCTAATGACCAAAATTCCTTACTTAACATTGCATTTAATAATGTTAATAGGCTGCGCCCTAAATTGCAAGAAATATCAAAATTCTTAAATGATTGTAAAATACATGTTTTTGGGGTTGCTGAATCATTTCTGAGGGAAAATGATATAACTGATATCAGCGGTTTCCGTTGGATTGGTAAAAACAGGAAAAACAAGGGGGTGGGGGCGTGGGGGTATTGGCGCACTTATTTTAAATTCTGTTGTTATTCTTGATGATGATATTTTTTATTCAATGTCTGATCTGTATGAACGATTGTGGTTTAAAATTCGTCTCGATGATAAAAATGTATTGTTTATTGCTATTGCATATTTCCCAGTCGAGGGTTCTGATAGCGATCTGACAGATTATGCAATCAACTTCTTTTTGAAATTTTTGCGCATCCAAACTGAACACGAAGATCCCCAAATTTTAATTATGTCAGATATGAATGCCAGAATTGGAGGGGAAATATGTAATGGTAATCCTGTCCTTAACTCCAATGGAGAACGTTTATTAGATTTTCGGGACAATTCAAACTTAAACATTTTGAATTGTAGCAATCTATGTATTGGAAAATTTACTTGGTTTAGATGTAATTCACAGAGTACCATCGATTACATGTTATGCACTGACAATATGCTCAGTTGTGTTAAAGAATATATTGCTGATGATGATAGGATTATGGGACTTGAAAGTGACCACAATGTCCTCCTCCTTAAACTGTGTATTAATCACAATGCCATTACTAGTAAGAATTTTCGTCATTCCAGTAAAATGCACTGGAATATAAAGAAGAATCAAGATTTTACTATTTTCATGAGAAAATACGTACAATGTTTAGTGAATGGGATGCAAATTCTTTTGATGATGTTTAATTGCCTATGGGATTCATGGAAAAACAATCTTATTGCAGCGGCAACAGAGGGTATTGGCTTAAAAACAATTAATAACAACCGTAAACATAACGGTTGGTTTGATAAGAGCATAAATGAGGCAATCCAAGATAGGAGGAAGGCAGCACTCCTTTATCGTAAATGGGCCAAGGGTCATGACTCTAAAAATAATGGGGATAATTTATGGAAATCATACCAAGATAAGCGAGCACAGGATAAGAAACTTGTTAAAGCCAAAATTACTGAAAAATGCATGTAAATAAATCTATTGAATTAGCAAATAAAGGGGGCCGAAATTGTCGCGATTTTTGGAATGTCCTAAAAGGTAGTAATAGCAATAAATATGTCTGCTGCTTGAAGGCACCAGGTTCCAACAATATAACCTCTGATAGAAAGGAAATTAATAAAAAAGCTCTTGATCATTGGAAAACTCTTGGTCAAATTAATATAAATACTCCTGGTAAAACCGATGAACATACTAATAAAAATTAAAACTACTATTACTTCTATTAGAGCCACGTATAATGACTTTCATGTTAACCATGGATGTCTTTCTGATATTGAAATTAATTTTGATATTGTTAGCTATTCTACAAACTAAAATTAATAAGTCACCTAGTATAGATATGATTTCAAATGAAAGTTTGAAAAATGGTGGAAACTGCTTGACCATGTCAATTCTCTCATTATTTAAAAGAATAATTGCTCTTGAAAAAAATCCCTAATGATTTGAACAAAGGTATTATTGTTCCAATATTTAAAAAGGGTGACCGCAGGGATCTGAATAATTACAGAGGGATTTCTCTTACTCCATGTATTTCTAAAATATTTAGTCGAATCATCTCAAACAGTATTTCTAATTTTTCTCAAAGAAAAAAATGTTTTATCAGAGGTCCAAGGTGGGTTTAGGCCATCACGTAGATGTGAGGACCATATATTCACCCTCAAAAGCATAGCTTCGTATCGTCTCATTGAGCGAAAAAAAAAACCTTCTTAGCCTTCTTGGATCTTAAGAAGGCCTTTGATACGGTTTGGAGGGAGGGAATGTTAATGGCTGCATGGGATATTGGAATTAGGGGTCGCTTATGGAAGATTATTGACAGTTTTTACTGTGATGTACAAGGAAAAGTTAGATTTGGGTATATTGAGACTGACAATTTTGATATTAATGAGGGAGTCAAGCAGGGTTGGGTTTTATCTCCAATTTTGTTTTGTATTTTCATGAATGAATTCACCATTTTGCTTAAAAAACATTATTTAGGTGTTCGTATATACAATGTATGCTTGGGAAGCCTTTTCTGGGCAGATGATGTTGTGTTATTGGCAAATGACGAAAATGAACTGAATGAGATGCTTAATTTAGCTTCTACATTTGCGAAGACATGCAAGCTAAATTTTAATCACGAAAAAACAAAAATTCTTATTGTTGAGCAGCGTATTGACAATAATAGGCAGTGGAAGTTGGGTGAAAACTATATTTCAGGGGTTGAATCATATAAATACCTTGGTACCCATATCTCAAGAAGCATTTCAGACCATTTTCATATTGACCAAACTATCATTAATGGAAATAAAATCATCGCCTACATTAAATCAATTATAGATCGTTTGATAATTTTAATAGAGTTTATTATGGCAACATACTTTGGAAAACCATTGCTCTTCCAAGTATTAACTATGCTTGTTCCGTGTGGATTAGCAAAAGCCAAAAGGACATTGACAAAATTGAGTCTCTCCAACTTCAAATGGCGCGATATATCCTTAAACCATCCAGAAACACACCAAAAGAAGCTTTATATGGGGACCTAGGTTGGGTGCCAGTAAAAGTAAATCAAGGCATACTTAGTGCTAAATACATTAATCATGTAATGAATTTAGATAAGCAGAGATGGCCAAACTTTATGCTTAATACATCCCTTAATCTAAATTGTTTTGCTGAGCCACGCTATAAACTGCTCTCTAGTTTCATTAAGACTTGTACTGATATAAGGTTGGAAATTGGTTCAATCTTTGAAAATTCATGCCTTAGAGTTGCATCCAATATGTGTTGGGTTAACGATTTCAAAGAGTTAATTCTTAATTCATATGTTTCAAAATTCAAAATGAGGTCAAATACTCTTCCATTAGGACATAGGACCTGTAAATGGGTACCCAATAGTGATGGCACTTGCCAATTGTGTAATAATGGTGTTGAAGATATAAAACATTTTTTATTCACATGTAATCAACTAAACACCATTAGAATTAAAGAATATCATGTTTTAGAAAATAAGCTAGTTCTGATTGCCTAAATGTATGGGAGTATTTTATCACCAGTGACCTTTGTACTAAATTGAGTATTGTTCTTGGGGTAAAGGTGCATTGTGACTATATTTCTGATGTTCATGATATTTTTGATAAATTTTGCAAATCTTATGTTAAGAGAGCATGGAAGCTTAGGAATGATTTATTCAGCTCTTAAGGTGCTAGTTGTTTAGGGACTGTCTACCTATTTCAGTTCACAAGAGTTCAAAATATTCTGAAGTGGGATGAGAGGAAGGGTTTGCTCTGTTGCGGACGATGGTTTCCGGGTGACAAAATCATTACTCTAGGGAGGGGAAAGAAGATCTTGTGTAAGAGTATGTTTTGTGTTCTTGTGACGGTTATAAAGACAATGCATGGCTCCTACTGTAAGGTACTGTGTTTCATTGTTGTTAGCTGTTTTGAAACTTTTTAACACTTTGTACAGCTGTAGTGACAGGTCTCTCTTTTGTAGTAGTTGTGCGGGACTGCGTTCTTGGTTGTAACAGCCCTGTTGCGATCAGGTTGTTGGCTAGTGGGTGTCTCTGGTGGGCGTTCCGTTTTCCGTACTACTGCAGGAGAGAGACGTGTCATCTAGAGACTGATGTTTATCTTGTCATAGAGAAAATAGAAATATTTTCTCTTTTAGTTTTTGCTAATTTGATTATCTTGTTGTTTTGATTTCTTTCTTTTTGATTGTAATTTTTATATTTTTTCTTGTTGTTAGGATGCACCACCCCTGTGGTTTAGTGCCACTGATTCAAAAGTGAATATCCAAATAAATTATTATTATTATTATTATTATTATTATTATTATTATTATTATTATTATTATTATTATTATTATTATTATTATTATTATTATTATTATTATTATTGTTATTATTACTATTACTATTATTATTATTATTGTTATTATTATTATTGTTATAATTATTATTATTATTATTATGCAAATTCCCGCCTGGCTAAACCCGCTAGTCTGAACGCCCGGCAAAGTTAAGCCGGGCTTAACGTTGAGCCGGGCTTAACTCAAGCCTGGCTTATCTCCAAGTCTGAACGTAGCCATAAGCTTGTTTTCCATTTGCGAATTTATTCGCGCGAGTCGAAGTTCATGAGCATGCGCATTTACATTTCTATCCGAGTTTTCGTTTCAGCGAAATCGGTAGTTCGAACTGTTTCTACTTTCAAGACATAGAGTTTATTACGGTCCAAAAATGCTAAAAACTATTTCATGCTCATTATTTTCCACAGCTCTTTATTGCCTGATTTCAGAGAAATGTGTGTGGGCCTATAACGATGTGTAATTGTCAAGGTTACTGATTAGAATAATGACTTTAGAATATTTTTTTCATGGAACTCTATCAACCCGACACTATCGAATAAGTACGTTACGGTGTCATGTTAATTTACGTGTAACACATAACGAATGTGATCCATTGATTTGGCATTCGTGAAACGTAAGACAATATCAATGTGGATGCCGGGTATAATACTGTAGTCCCCTTGGTATATCAATGTGTGTTGGCTTTGCAGCACACGTATGTGCTAGTACTTATGTATTAGCACATTGGATAATATCTGTCAATGTTAATTAGGTCTTCATAATAGAAACAGATCGACAATGGCGTAAAGACAAAACATAGGCCTATTCGTCTACACTATCCTCACTCAAAAGTCGATAATAATCTAGCGCCCTCACTCAGGTTTAATAAGTAGGCTTAACTTTACTTGGATGACAGCGACTCCAGAGAGACTGTTCCCACCATCTTTATCATTACCATTATCATCATTTATCACCATTACGACCATCAACACTACCAGTATGATGATGATTATTATCATCACCATTTTGATCATCATCATCATCATCATCATCATCATCATCATCAACAACAACAACAACAACAATATCATTATCATTATCATATCATTATATCATTACATTATCATTATCACTATCTTTATCGTAATATTATCGTTACCATTGTATTCTTTGTTGATCTAACCATAAAAGTAAGACTAATTTTTTATCTTTTACATTTATTATTTATACTTGTATTCCATAAAATAGTGAACAGCTTAGCTCAGTCGGCTAAACTGGTGGTAGCCACTGTACTATGTGTGCGCTGAACCGTGGAGAACCGGTTCAATTCCCATCGCTGCTCTCCTTGTGTTTGGAGGGCTTGAATGCAAGTTATGATAGCGCACCGTCTTTCGGATAAGACGTACAAGACGTTGGTCCCGTGTGCATTATGGCCATGTGCACGTTAAGAACGTAGTACACTCTTCGGAAAAGAGTAGGGGATTTGTCTCCCTGTGTACTGCCCAGTCACCACCAGAAGAACCCCGCTGGAAATAAGTCTTCTTCAGATTTTCGTGGGTTATCCTTGGTGTTTACACAGAATATATCCAATCCAATTCAGATTAATAACCTAATATCAATTATTTATAACAATGACAATGATACTATTGCTATTTCGATGTGAGTTTGCGTCAGGGAAATATCATGAGTGATGTTTTACCCTACCAACTATTGCTATTAATGAAATTACCATGTATAGTATATCATTAATTAGGCCTACATTTAATTATTATCAATTCACTGCGGTTTTCTGTAAACATGTCTTTGTTTATTAGTGATTCATAAAGTAAACAGATTCATCATGCGCATAATAATCTCATGATACCCTGTCGTATGCATGTCGTACATCTTACCAACGACGGAAATTTGCTGAAATGGAAAACTAAGCAAACACACATTTGAGTGACTGACTACACACCATTCACGACGACTAACAAACGCTAAGCTCTGTGCCAATTGTCAAATTTCCTTTAACAAAAAGCTGTTGTATGCCCATATATAGTCATGATGTGCCTATATATGGTGATAATGTGATGTCATCATGACCATATTTAGGCATGTCGTCGCAGTTTTTGTCAAATAAACTTATAGTCATGGACAGGGCTTTAGGCTGTCATTTTCTTTACCAAGACATCCAGAGGTGACGGAACTACTGTTGCTGCTGCTGCTGTTGTTGTTGTTATTGTTATTGTTGCTGTTGTCGTTGTTGTTCTTATGATGATGTTGTTAATGATGATATAATGATGATGATAAAGATAATGATGATAACAATAGTTTATAATTTCAATTGCAATTGTAAGCTTAATAATATTAAGAATGATTTTGTGAAATTAGCTACAATATTTTGAGTTAGGCCTATTCCGATAATGTTTTGATGGAATGATACCTTAAATGATATTTGAGTGTAACGTCAAATAGGATGTAATAAAATATTCAGGAATACTCAAACATAAGCCGGATGTTTAGTTGCGTCAGACTAACTCGTCAGTGTGTGTGTATACTACTACTACTAACTAAATCCTTTCCGAGCCACTAGGGCTCATATGGCTGGAGCTTATCCCCAGTTTCTGTAGTGTGAAGCGGATGAGAGTTGTCCCCCTGGACGGGACACCAGTCCATCGCAGGTTAATCCCCAGCAGTTTGCTGGTACCCATTGATACAGCTGGGTGGACTGAAACAATGTAGCTAAAGTGCCTTGCCCAAGGACACCAGCGAATCTGCACAGCGGAGACTCGAAACCCCGACCTTACGATTGAAAGCCCAAACCTTAACCGCTGCGCCAAACTGCGTCAGTGTGTATACCTTGATGTATTTCCTTTCATTTCTCTCTTTATTTCGGAATTCATATCCATATCATATATATAAATATACATAAATACAGGACTCTATCAGGCTGCACG
>NW_022718257.1:221447-260051 GCF_011630105.1 Anneissia japonica | reverse complement strand
GGTGTCTCTTGCTCATTTGATTAATACATATATCTGGCAACATTATGATATTATCATCTCTACAGTTTCGTGATTTATTCATATGATATATCTGAATGCACGCGCGACACAGAGGGCATGAAGAATAAACACACACATTAATAAACACAGGGAAACAAGTCTTCCATTTTATTACTGAACACTAATTAATAACATTGTCTGTTTTCTCAATTCATAGGCAATCAAATTTCTTGTGTGTCTATTTTGGGTGTCCAAGTCTTCATCAACTACCGGTACGGTACCATTCGTCAACGGCTTCCTTCCTTGTCTGATGCGTCTCATCAATCTAGACTTTCCAACCAGTTCCTGACGCAATTCATGCCGATATAGTCGTTCTACAATAAATATCAATTTTATAGCGATATATTCCATCGAATTGCACGTTTGACTGCTGGGACATTAGCTCTAAGCAAATAATTTAAATCAACTCGCCGCTCACCTTGTGCTTTTGCTTCGATATCATTATTATATCATCATAACATGTAATATGACAACACCCGGTGGATTAAATACTAACACAAACGCTTATTCAGTTGCTAACAATGCGACATTGCTTACGAGTCACATGACGAATAATATGTATGATTTATTTTCGTGTGGAAACAGTTATAACCAATGTGTAGGTAAAACGTCGGGCGCCGAGTCATTAGTCGAAAGATGTTCAAATCAAGAAAGCAAGCCAAAATCAAGCGCTGTTCACGAAACGAGCGGATTGGACAAAGACGTAACGAGCACGACTAACGAGATTCCTCAACCAAGCGATGGTACAAGAAATGCCGGCAACACTACCGAGGTAACACAAAATAATGCAAACATTAAAAATATACCTCCGGATACAGTAGAATGTATAACTCCTACCACAAGTTCTGGTCTATTAGATGTCCGTTTACGCTCGAGAGGGGCTTCGCTTTGGGAAGATGCTTTAAAACGGTTACGATTCCATAACGCAACGCAATTGGAAAGTTCTGACTCTCTATATTCTAGAAGAGATAGTTCATCGCCTCCGCGTAGAACAAGTAAATTTAAAAATCTTCGTCGAAAGACTACACAAGTTCACCCATACCCTGTTAATAATACAATGGCTGCATTCCTACGAAACAGATCGTCGGGTTTATCCATGTCTAGTCGACTGGAGGATGCATGTAGATCATGTGGGACGTCCGCAAGTGGAATAATATTGCCAACAATGAAGTGCGATTTCAAATCGAGTGAACTTGAATCTTTGTACCAACGATACTTTTTAAAACAAAGACAAAGATCGTTGATGGTACTACACGGTATCGAAATGCTGGCAAAAATTCTTCTTATTGTTGTTTTGTTCAACATGGAGGGGTACCATACAGGACTCATTATCGCCTCAGGAGTATCATTCCTTCTTAATTTCCTCGTATTTCTACTTCTTATTATTTATCAAAGACTTTCATTAAAAAAACTTCGATGGATTGGCATACTAACGTGGATCTTATTAGCGATTGAATTGAACGCATCTATCATTATTTATCATGGTATTTGCAGGTATTCTTCTTTACTAGATTTTGAATGGTTTGTAATATTTGTTATTTTCGCCAGCTACACAATGCTTCCATTTTCGTTGCCGGCGTTGTTGACAATCACTTTGTCCATTTCTGTTGTGCGATTCTCGTTACAATGTGGATTTGTTTTTTCTTCAGACTCTAAAACACGTGATATGTTAAAAGAGGTAAGTACCAACTTCCATAGTTTAACATTAAAGTGTACTCTTACGACATCATAACACATTTCTCTATTAAAGATGTAAAAAGTTCGAGCACGCCCTTTGGCTATTGTGCAGCGCGTACTACATTTTATGCCAGCGATAGACCAACAGCGTAAGTGTGCTTCTAAAAAAAGCTTAAACAAGGGATTTCACTTGGAACTGATCTTGTATTTGGCCCTTCATGTGTTTGGATTGTACTTGTTCTCTTGGGCAAAAATGCATCTTGTTATTTTATTTTCATCTTGTTATTTTATTTTCATTTACTTTTTAAACTCATTTATTCTAATATGTAATGCATCCAGTATAAAAGAATAGTCACTGATGTCATTGAATCATGGAAAAAAATTATACAAATTATGTTGTTTTAATCTACGTTTATTTTTTGCATCATATATTTATTTTATTTGCATTGTAAAATTATTTTCTTATTTAAAATGCTTTTTTTACTTAGGTCAATAAAACCAAAAGAATAAATAGGCCTAATCTATCATTTTAAGTTGTACGCCGCGTGCCAAAAACTTTTAAGGGGACAATTTCGTGGTTTTTTTTTTTAGGTTAGTCTCCTAAATACAACAAAGGTAGGCATACCCTTATTAAGAGGACACCCCTATTAGGGAAACAGTTTTGTTGCTCCTAAATTTGATCTCTTAATAGTAGTTCTATACTGTAACGGCTTATCCAGCCTATCAAATCTTATTTGACAAAAAAAACAGTTGACATGTATAGGGTCATGATGACATCACAACATGAACATAATTATATAGGCAAATCATGAGTATATATGAGCATACAACAGTTTTCTTTTTGTTAAAGAAAATTTGTCTGGACAAAACCATACCCATGGAACGCTGGCAGGACAACCGGGTCTCGAGGAATATGTGAAGCTACGTCACCCTGAACCGGATTAATTATTAAAATGCGGGATAGCAACAGTACGATGAGTTGCATTAATAGAGCAAATTGGTATTAAACGCGATTGGTACTAAAAATTTATTTCACATACATCCACACTCATTCAAATAATCATTATTTATTGCCTAATTTTAAACAAAGTTAATGGATGTGGAAATTGATTTGTTACCGCTTATCTACCTGTTTAGATAAGCTTTCAGGTTGTTGATGATCTATCTGGAATAATGAACTACCTGACTGCTGATTAGCTACCGGAGGTCTATTTTCGTATTTTAAAATGAGTATAGTGTTTTTGTACTGATGAGCAATCGTACCTGCCTATACTAACATGTTAGATGATGTGTGCTGATGAGTGTACACCTTTTATGGATGAAACACTTGCGAGTGTTGATTAGCGACGGTAGCATAGAGTTCCGATCTACCTGATGCAATAGGCCTACAGATATACAGGTGTATCGATGTGGGTAAAGATTTTGTAACCTGGACTGGAAAGCTGGAAACACACTCATTTCGAAATATTGGAAAATTCGTAACCCAAGCATTACTTTGTATCAAATATAATAAATACATAAGTGTTCCTCCGTCTGACATTCAGTATCTTGGGAGACAGATCTCAGCATTCAAATAGTTGTTGAAAAGGGCTGTTGAGGATTTTCATCAGCTGGGCCGTAATCGGGGCCGTAATATAATAACAAGGTTATAATAATGAGCAATTATAGTCATGTTTTGAGTACACTATAGGAAATAAAAGCCGAAGGAGCCATTATGTCCTGAAAAAATGCCTGAAGCCCGCATGACTGAAGGCGGCAATTTTTGAAGGAATGTCTCCAATAGTTTCTATTTCCTACAGAGTACGAAATTACTTGACTGTAATTGCTTTATAAGTCAGTTGTGACGTCCATCACATTTTCTATCGCCCGGTTAATCAAACTGCTGGTTGTAGAGCGGTTGCTATAATTATCATAAATCAAACTTCTGTTTGCGGTGGTCGGTTGCTCAGTGATCACTGTGCGTATGCCCGTATTGCGCACTACATTCTTGACACTTTGCAGCTAGCTCTTCTCGATGCGAAGAAGATGAATAAATTGATTGTGGTTAATGACGTGTATTAGGGGTTATTAGGTAGGCCTAACCTCCTGGTAGACATTTTGTTTAATAGATTAAAATGTATTATAAACATTATTATAAATTATTTCATCGTTGCCTTATTTTTTTTCAGTTATTTTATAAGTCAAATCACCTTCTTATTTCATAACCATTATGTCTTTCTATGCATTGCCTAGGACTGCCTAGGGTTCATTCGTGTTCCATTCAGCACCTTAATTAGAGCGAAATTTGTAAGGTTCGCTGTGTGCGTTCATAGCTTGGCCTAGTAGTAAAATCACCCCAGCTTGAAGCTTTTTGCACACGAGACGCAAAAAATCGGAGGCACTATATCGAATTAGTGATCAGGCTGGGATAGGATAATTCACAGCAAATGAAAGCGATGACGTCACCACTGACTTATAATAAGGTTTATTCTAATTATTGAAGATTATTTCGATATATTTGGTGGGAAGAATTTGTATTTTTTTCCCCCATTATTTCTTATTGTTGTGTGAATAAATGTTTCTACTCTATGAGTGTTCAAATAAAATGGAAACTACTTGGTGAGTAAACGTAATGAGCCTGTATCGATTATAGAAATGAGAAACATTGCATCCTAGTTATCATATTAAATTCCACCGATTGAAGTGGCAGTAACGCGTACCATGGGTTAAAACGTGAGTATACGTAAGTAACTTTATTGCTTCTCATTTATAACAGAGGCACAACCGTAAAAATGTGCAACAATAACAAAATCAGTAAAAACTTAATTACTGTGATTAAATATAGTAAGAAAATACTGCAGTAGAACAAAATATATATAAAAAGGGTTTACAAAAATAGTAATAGAAATAATAATAAAAACTAATACTAATAATATAAGTAAATAGGTTAATACACATACACATATAGACACATACATATACATATATACATATAAAGGAGTAAATATTGTAAATTTAAATCAATAACATTAGTCTAAAAAAACAAAAACAAAAAACAGACATAGTCTTGCAATAGAAAGTATTATATATTTTATTTCGTTCTTTCCATGCCATCGTTAAAAGTAATTTACAATGATTATCGAAACTTTACTCGCAATATTATAATTAATAGGGTTTTTACAACTTGTTGTTAAAATTTGATATTCGTAATGGATTTCTAAATCATCAAACAAAAGATGGTATTTAAGTTCAGGAGAGCTTGATGTGAATAATTCCCAAAATATATGTAAATCCTCTTTAAGTTGGTCAAATATTAACTTTCTAATGTTATTTAATCTGGTACAATCAAATACACAAAGATTGATGGTTTCCTTTGTCACGCAGTCACATAATAAGCATACGCCTACATTTTGAGGTAACCAAGATTCCTTTCTTCCTTCAAGAGGTAGTGAGTTAGAACGAGCTTTAAATTTTAAACTTGATGCATGGAAGTTACACTTTTCTAATAAATACTTTTCCATTTTAGGTTCACTTTTGTATCTTATGTAATGTTTTAAAGATGGCATGGAAAGGACGAAATGAAATATATAATACTGTTCTATTGCAAGATGTTTTCTATTGCAAGACGTGTTAATGGCGAATGTATTCCGTATTATCGGGTGTGTCAAATGTTGCTGAAGCGTGATTGCAGTCGGTATAGACAGCTCAAACAGAAAACATTTCTTTGAGATGTCCGTGGGGCTCTCTAGAGGCAGACCAACTTCACTAGATACTAAACTAGAAAAAATGGAAATACTTAGGCCTAATTCAGTTTAGGCATGCACAATTGAAACTATAAAGTTGGGTTATTAAAATTAGATAGGCCCCTTGCTCATTTTGTCTTGAGCGGATTATGATTAAATAATGACAATGACAATGACAATAACAAAATATTTATTTCTTTTGAGCATGAAAATTTAACGAAAATATAAATGTACATAAACTCATTTTTGGAGATCAAAGAAAATGGGAAATTCCAGAAGCAAAGCTTGTAAATGGAAAACCCGAATTACATAATTGAATATTTCTTTAACATATTCGGCTCAAAAATAATAATTCAAAGGTCTATTTTACTTAAATTAGTTTAAAATTCAACAGAAAATGTTTAAAAAATAATAAGGTAGTGCAGTTCCTATAACCAACACTTACGGTACTTATACACACATGTGTGAACAGCGTGCACATTGGCCTACATTTGAGCTAATCTACATGGCAAAAACATACATAATACACCATTGTGCAGTTTACTAAAATGTACGGTAGATAGACGTCTACGTCAGAATCACCGGTAGACTGTTAGCCTGAGAGTACTTTTGTTTATTAACTGAGGCAAACATTTACGCAGTCAGTAGGCGTAGCCTACGTGCGACTCTGACGTGTATAGTATGAGAGATTGACAATTCGAATCATTTTTCACGCATAACGCATGCAAATTCTCCGTAATTAGACTAATATGATAGTTAGGCCTATGCATGATTCTTAGAAATCGAGATTAAATGACACGTGATAACGAACTTGCAACATTATTTCGTGTTTCGAATACCTAATCAATTTTGTGTGCTATCGATGATAACGAATTCATTAAGCCACCTAGATTCAAGTGTTCTAATTATTACCTTTTTAAATATAGTGGCGTCGTCCAATACTTTAATGTTAATTCTTTTCTTCATTTTAACGTTTCTTCTTTTTATTCTAATCTCAGTTTCTCATAAAGTCTTTATTTTTCGCATCATATTACTTTATCCGTCCCTTTAATGTTAGTCTCGTCAATTTAAATGTTTTCTTCCTCTCTTTTCGATTTACTTTGTATATCTTCTATAACCAACTCATATTTAAAGCCTTGTTATTTATTTATTTTAATCTTTCGAACAAGGAAAAACTGGTATTGATGCGCCTTTCAATCAACTGTTGGGAAGCGTAACCCAAGTCTTCCTAATTCAATCAACGTTTGATACATAAAATCAAAATCCGAGGAAGCCTCAATCAACACTATTAAATAGAAATAGTGTTTTACAAAACAATAAAAATAAAGACACGTAGGCCCTATATTGTATAATAAACACAAAACATAAATCAAATTAGAGCTGTTAGTTAAATAAATGGGTGATCATTTGAAAATATTATATTGAATATACCTTTAGGAGATCATTCCATCTCGCAGCACAGCAAGAAAATAAAAACCTTTTATTATAACGTGTTTATTATAACGTGTTATTAACAATAATGTAAATGAAGATTATTAGGTAGTTTTCGCCGCATGACGTAAACCTTAACGTTAACGGATGACGTCATAATTTATTCATCTTGCGTTGCGGAGGAGTAGGTTAATAGGTAGTTTTCGCCGCACGACGGTAACCTTAACGTTGACGGATGACATCATAGTTTATTCATCTTGCGTTGCGGAGTACATTAATTTCAGGATTGTACGTGCTCGACGTACGTTAGTTACGGGTTTGCGCATGCGTATTTCGATTTGTTTACAAAAGGGGCGGAGCTATCGCGCTGCATGTTAGGTACTAACGTTAAAGTTAATGTTAACGTCGTGCGGCGAAAACTACCTAATAACGTATGGAATACGTTTTTCTAGAAATGAGATAAACATGGTGGAAAAAAACTAGCTATAGGCCTGCATATTTTGAAAAACAACAATTTGACTTTGAAAACATTTTTTTTTTAAATTTGCTTATTGAGCTTCCCTATGAGTGAGTGTGAGGCTCGCACGAGAATACCATGTAAGCTGGCTGTAAGCTGTTTGGCAGTTGCTGTAGCCTATAATAAGTAAAGAAAATAAAAAAGGTATCATCAAAACATCTAACATGTAAACGGTACTTCGGTAGTCATATCGACAAATACAATATACCGTAAAACCTCAAGATGTGGGTTTTTTTTTTTTTTTTTTTTTTTTTTTTTTTGCGAAATTTGAATGGGCTTCTTTTCGAGATGGGCTTCTTTTCGGGGCTACTTTTGCAAAGTAAAAAGGAGGGCTTCTTTTCAAAATGAATGCTGTAAATTTTGTGAATTTGTACTATAAAACATTAAATCACCTAAACTACTTTATAAACCAAGCTTGTTTTTAATTTATTTTGTTTTCTGAAACTCATGCACAGTGTTTGTACTGTAATATCTCGAAAAGAAGCCTATGCTATCTTGAAAGATCCTGAAGCCCATGGGCTCTTTAGAAATGGGCTTCCTTTCGAGGCTAATTTTGCAAACTAAAGGTTGGGGGAGGGGTCTTCTTTTCGAGATGAGCCGGCTTTATCTCGAGAATAAGCCTTATTGGGCTTCGATTCGATGTTTTACGGTATAATTAATAACAACAAATAAATGATGAAACAACAACAATCAAATAGGCCTAATACACACAACATGTTAATGAATAATTATTGGACAAAGTTATTAGGCCTAATATCGAATGGGAAAACCAATCCATCTCTTTAAAATAAACGTAGGATTCTATCTATACGGGAATGGCGATGTACCCGACAAGGGGACAGAATCCCTGACGAGAGAAAAGTTGGCGTCGCTCAAAATATTTCGAAAGTGGCCCCGAGCCAAAGCGCCCGAACATTTTGACTGTTTAGGGGTTTCAAAGGCTTATTTAATCGATTTTAGAGTCTACTAATATGTAGAAAATACATTTAAAAAAATTTCTACCCGACAAATTGTGTTTTTTCCCCGACGAGTGGGTCAGCTCTCTCTCTCTCTCCTTCCCCCACTGGCGCCACCCCTGCTAAAACAAAATAAACTTTTTGCATTGTCTAAGTATTAATCAAAGAGGGACTGTAATTAAATCATCGGCTACGCAATAACGTACGATACACTGTTTATTATTATTATTATTATTATTATTATTATTATTATTATTATTATTATTATTATTATGATTTATGTCACAATGTTTAATACAAAATCAATCACAGGGAGGATAGGCAATACATGTGCGTTGATTCTTATAACCTTATTGAAAGGTATATTTTTTATATTTTGTTATTCCAAAATTACACCAAAGCGAAAACATATTATTTTAATTATTACTTTTTGATTAATGAATTAGTATTTCATTATTTTAACGAATGCTATTCGTCAAAAAAAAAACAAAAACAAAAACAAAACAAAACAAAACAAAAAAAAAAAAAAAAAAAAAAAAAAAAGAAAACAAAAAAATGTCTTTAATGGAGTTGGTAGCCTAATTGTAGACCTAGAGCTTAAAACTTACGAACACACTTTGATACAGTACATCCAAAAAGAAAGTAAAAAATGACCACCGAGCACTGAGAGACTAAAAATTAAACGAAATCTGAAGAAGAGCAACGACGTGAATGGTATGTAAACTTCAAATCATACAGCGTTGGAAGTGAAAAAAAAAATTGTTTTTAATACTGAGAAATTGGGAAGATATCTAATAATCGTATAATAGGCCCTGCTGCGTTAAATGGCAAATACAATGTAAAGTTTCCAGGCCGGTATGTCTAGTAGGTGGGGTTTTACGAAGAGTGTGTATAATGCACCCAACCAAATTTGAAGGTATAGATTTCCAAGACAGTCGATAATGTACTGAATGTAAATTTGTGATTTTCTGTGATAAAAAAATAAAATCTTAAATTTTTATATTTTAAACAGTAGGCCTAAATCTACTCAGTCTGTCGTGATTCAGAAAAACGCAATTTATTCAATTTTGAAATTTTGGCTTAGGGGCACCCTGTGGATGTATCTATTATGGAACGTGATCATATACTCCAAACAATTTTTCGAAATATGAAATCATTATTAGAGTTACGCATTATATCCGACCGTCCACCCACTAAGCATTGAAATGTTGGCAATCAAACAATCACAGAAGACATTTATGCATAATTAATTATTTCCCAGCTGGTGGCGATACAAAATGCATTAGGCCTATTATTTTTCCTGAAGTTACAACTTAAAAGTTGTGGGCATAAGATTAATTTTAGAACCGCATTATTAACAAGATTATTAGGTTAATCTTTCCAAGTCGGCGCGTGCACTGAAAACTTTTTTTTTTTTTAATTTATTTATCTTTTTTTTTTAAAATTGGATTTAACATGTGTATGTGTAAGAAAGGCGCTTTACAAATGTTCTGATTGGATTGGATTGGATTGGATAATGATTTTGATAAACAGAGAGAGCAGCTTAGCTCAGTCGGCTAATCTGGTGGTAGCCACTGAGTGTGCGCTGAGCCGTGGAGATCAGGTCCCCGGTTCAATTCCCATCGCTGCCTCTCCTTGTATTTCAGCTGGAGGGCTGAAATACAAGTTATAATAGCGCACCGTCATTCGGATGAGACATTTAAGCCGTTGGTCCCGTGTGCATTCATGGCCCATGTGCACGTTAAAGAACGCAGTACACTCTTCGGAAAAGAGTAGGGGATTGTCTGCCATTGTACTGCCCAATGACCACCAGAAGGACCCCACTGGAAATAAGTCTTCTAGACTTTCGTGGGCTATCCTTGGTGTTTACACCGAATAAATCCAATCCAATCCAACAATCATAATTCTCTATACTATCTATTAAACATTTAAAGAATGGACTTCCTTATGTTGTGGTCATATTAGACTGTAATATTTTTTAAGAAGACCATTCAACAAACACCATAAAACAAAATTCCCACGTCGGTGCATGCATAGAACCAATTCCTGAAATTTGGATATAGAACGGACTTCCTTATGATTTAGGCCTAAGGAAATATAAATTTATATGGGTTTGAACTTTGTAGGTGACAAAGTGTTCTTCCTTATGTTGTGGTCATGTGAGAATATAATATCATTAAAGACCATTCAACAAGCAATATGAAACATATATCAAACTTTTAGGTTAAACTTTCCGCTTCCGAGCATGCATATAACGTAATTTTTTAGATATATGAAATTTTCATGACAGTCGAGAATGTACTGATTATATAAATTGTAGATAATTACTGTTGTCCGATTGTGTGCATTGAAAATGTGACGACGAACTCGGGATACGGCCCTCGGTTGACACTTACATCAATGGACCTGTTAATTAACCTTGCACAGGACCCTGTCGTCACCTGCTACGATGCCTCTTCTCCTCCTTATCATCATCATCTTCATCATTGCAATTATTAATTGTCCATGGTAAATTGGGGGAAAATTCAGTGTGTATTCATTCATCAATAGAAGTCTCATCATGTAGAAAACAAAACTTTCCGAAGCTAGGAGAACCCTAAGACTAACGCCAACCACCCCCCCCCCCCCCCCCCCCCCCGCACCACGCCACACGTCTAAAATAGTCTTCCAGCGACGGAACAAGCAAACATACTTTCTCTTCCCATGATCCCGCTGACTCAGGGACCCCATATGTGCGATGGTCAGGGTAAAGCTCAGTTTACATAGAATCGCTCACACTATTGGCGACAGTCTCCAACAGTTGTTGGGAAGGTTGAACCTGCTTCAATTTTTCCGATTGCGTTGCAGACGGGAAGGCACCACGATTCGTCTGTGAACCACAACTGTCACGACTGTCGCCGATAGGGTGAGCGATTCTATGGAAACCGAGCTAAAACGCTGGATCCGCGCCTGAGAGGTCCCTATTCTCAACCATGGTGGGGCACGCACCCCCTACCTCCAAATCCTGCATCCGCCCCAGGTCTCTGTCTCTTTCTATCTATCGCCAGTCTCCAATCATTATGAACATCGGTGAATTAGTAAGCATTAAGGCAATTCCACTGCACCACTAATTATTAGATGACAAATTAACATTTGTTGTAGACCCAACATTATTAAGCAAGGATGATCCACTTAGCAAAGCTGATCATTTGGGACCCCAGAAGTTACCAATTCTGATCACCCGATTCTATCTAATAGGCTTGAGTTGCTGTTTGCTATATCCAGATTTATCCCATGACACACCCGATTCTACTTTATAATATGCTCTGATACTCAATGACGACACCCAGTCACCTAATGTCGTCACCACACCTGATTCTATCGGATTCGTGCGATCAGAAGGCATATTAACCATTAAGCCACAACTTAACGTCAAAGATAAATATCTGTGAATATTGTCTATTCTAACACTAATATTTTTGTTTTTTAATTTTTTCAGTTGATTTCGAGTTTACTTATACTTTGCTCTGCGAATATTTCCGGCTTGTACACGTGTTATTTATCGGATAGAATCCATCGGCAGTCATTCTTAGAAACCCGAAAGTGCGTCGAGACCCGCATACAGATGGTCAAAGAAAACCAGAAGCAGGTTGGTAGCCTTTAATTGTTATGCATTTACTTTACTTTACATTCTGCTTCAACATTTTACTAAGCACCAGCGAAATTCACCAGCGGAGGTCCGATCCGAACCCTCACAACCTCAGAGAGATAGCATAAACTACAATCACTGCGCCATGGCACACCTAAGACAAATATTTTTGTATTGTATTGTTGTAAGTAACTATCGACCTATAAGCATTTTGAGCACTATGTCAAAAATACTTGAACGAGCAGTATTCATCCAAATGGACGAATATCTCACAGAAAATGATATTTTGTTTGAATTTCAATCAGGTTTTAGGCGTAAATACTCAACTGATTCTTGTTTGATTCATATGACAGATTACATTCGTACCCAAATGTCTAATGGAAATTATAGTGGTATGGTAGCGTTAGATTTACAAAAGGCATTTGATACAGTTGACCACGGTATTTTAATTAGCAAACTAGAGAAAATGGGTATAGGATCAATCCAATGGTTTAAATCCTATCTAGAAAACAGACAACAGTTGGTTTGTGTAAACAAGGTTGAGTCTACTTCCTATAACTTGTGGTGTCCCACAAGGAAGTATACTAGGCCCACTTTTATTTCTTTGTTATATTAACGATATGTCAATTAGTGTCAATTGCAAACTTATTTTATATGCAGATGACAGTGTTTTAATGATATCCGAAAAGATCCAACTTTATTGGCCAGCAAACTGAGTAAAGAATTAGAATCCTGCTACAAATGGCTCATTGAAAATAAGCTATCAATTCATTTAGGCAAAACTGAAGCAATACTGTTTGGAACTAATCACAAATTAAAGGAAGCAAATGAATTCTCAGTTCGTTGCAATGGAGTGCCTATAAAGATATGGAATCTTCTTCGATAAATTACCTGGGTATAACACTTGATCAATCCCTGTCGTGTGAACATATTTTTCAATCAGTTGTCAAAAAAACTGTAGCTAGACTGAAACTTTTATATAGGCAAGCATCTTTTCTGAACGAAAATGCAAGGAAAATCTTATGCTCTGCCCTCACCCAATGTAATTTTGATTACGCTTGCTCATCATGGTACTCTGGAACTACAAAGAAATGCAAAAACAAATTACAAGTTTTGCAAAACAATATGGTTAGGTATATAACGAACGAAGGACCTCGGAGCCATGTTGGGCAGAAAGAGTTAAATAAACTTGGATTACTAAATGTCGAAGATAGAGTAACACAAATTAAATTAAACACATTGCATAAAATATTAAATAATTCTGCTCCATCGTACCTAAATAGCCACTTTGCTAAAGTATGTGACTAGCACAGTCATGGTACACGTCAAAGCGATTTAAACTTTATCCCACCGAAAGCATCTAAAGCTATCGATGGCACATTTTATGCTACCGTCATCCATGAATGGAACTTCCAAGCAAAATAAAGAGCTCCGCCAGCCTTTCATTATTTAGAACAATGGTAAAAGACTACTTATCGAATAAGAGACAGTCATAACGAAAGAAGTCATGTCATAAAACCTTGTTTATTATACTTTATTACTATTTTTCAGGACCCCAACGGAAATAAACCTATGTAATTGGTTTTCTTGGCTATCCTGGTCGATATCAACTTCTTGTTTTTTCATCTGCTCCTTTTGAAATTTTTTAAATTTAAATTTTAAATACAATTTTTAGAACAATTTCTATATTGGTATCACAGTACTCTGTACCTTTTTAATATTTTTTATTAGTTCCGATAAATTTCAATACTGATTTTTTATTAACTTATTGTTACCATTCTTAAATCATTATCTCGTTTCTGCGTAATTTAAATTTTTTTAACCCTTTTATCTTTGAATTTTTTACCTCTTTTTTCAATTTTTTTAATATTTCTTAAAGAAATTTTGAATATTTAAAAAAAATTACTGTTTTAACTGGTTTTATAAGTTTTATTTGTTTTTTCCTTGTATATGTTGATATTGACCAAATAAATGAATGAATGAATGAATGAAAAGAGAAAAAGAAAACAAGAATTTCTGTTAGGAATGAATGTGGTTTATAGTGAGAAGCTTAGACGTGTTGAATTGTTGTTATTGTTTTTATGAGTGGAGCTAAAGCTTGCGAAGTAGAACTGTTGCTTGGTGGTAAAGATGCTTGATTTCAAATTCCACATGTCTGGGTTCAAACCCTGTCACTGTAGGATTTTTCTCCACGACTACAAAACAACTCCACTCCCTCATAAGCCTCATAAAAGAGTTTATAAAGCATCACTCCATACTGTAAGTGGTGAGTGTATGGTGGATATGAAGGAAATACATATAACTATTGTATTGTAATCTCGAAAGGTCCACTGATTAATCTCAGATAAGAAAGTATAATACATACTCCAAGTATTGAAATGAACGCCATCTTGTTGGGATTCAATATTTCGAAATTAATTATGTCATCATCAGGAATGACATACGTAATCTACGTTGTTTAAAAATATAAAAAATAATACCTAATTACCCTATTTCATATTACTCCGAAACTCTCTTTGTCCTATCTTCAAAACGTACTAACTCTTCATAATTCAAAGGCCGAATACCTTTACTGGCCTATATTACAACAAGCTGATACTTTAAGATACGTCTGCATGTTTGCAATTCTCACAGAACTGTTAATATGCCTGTGACAGGATTTCCATTTTGAGTGTTCTCATTAGGACTGCCGACACCATCATCCCTATATCGAATTAAGTGCTTCATTTTATTCGTTTTAGGTGATTAATAATAATAATTAAGAGCTATATTTTCTAAGTAGGTTTTGATTTTGATTAATTTCAAACACACTATTTTATACTTTGGCCATCGCTGTCATAAACAGAATGGAAGATAAATATAATAACCTTAAAAATGTTTTTTTGATAAAACGTGAAAAAAAAAATATACATAAGCTTTTTGAAATTGAATCTAGTAAAACAAAAATTGTCAATCTTCATACAGCTACAGTTCCTTTTTATTTTCTGAAATAATACTCCTTAAGCTTAAATGGACAGTTGTAATTTTCATTTCGGTGTACAAATATGAACAAGTCCTTAGTAGAAGGTAAAACAAGATTAAGCGAAAATACTTCTATCGTCTGCCAGATCAAGAATCTCTCATGGGATGCAAGTAAGAGTCTCAACAAATCCAGCCTTATTAAGATTCTTAACATTATAAAGAGCCGAGAGTCATAATTATACTGAGATGACAAGAATTAAATAGAATAATTAAAGTTAATTGCACAATGATCTAAAGGGAAAATATAATAGCCAAATATAACGTCACTGTTGTCTTATTGCAAAAAAGAAACATCAAGAGTGTGTTATACATGTTGAAATTTTACCATCACAAATTTATCTTCAAATAATTTGCCAACATAATTATGTGTATTACAGATTAAATTACAGAATATTACCATTATCAGTGAACCAGTTACTGTCCAGTGGCGGATCCAGCAAGGGACTTTCACAGATAGTGTCCACCCACCTCACCTCACCATTGTTGGAAAAATTATGATTATGGCGTCTCTAGATGGCCAGAAATCCATGGCACTCTTATGCAGCCCCTTGAATCCGCCACTGCTTTTTTATAAAATAAATGAATAAAATATGATGATTATACGATTTTGTTAATGAGAAGTAAAATACCTCCACCTCATCAAATTGAATTAAATCATTTGACTCAAGTACATTGCTTTTTCAATAGACCTTTCCGGAGTGTCAATCAAACTTAACAACTGACTAATCAGAACAGCGCTAGGAATGCGCGCGCGTCTCACTAACACACGTGTTGTCCCACAAACGCACTTGTTTGCGTATGTTTTAACACTGTCGCCTTGTGGGACCTTAGCAACAATATCCAAGGGGCGGGGGTTAACGGAAAGCAAAGCAAATTAGGTCGCCTGATTATGATAAAAAACAATAGATGTTTTCGACCAAGTCTCCAAATCAAAACAATTAAAAGTCTCTATATTGTAATAATCAGATTTTGCGATAAGCCTAATCATTAGAAGACTGCCGATACCTAAGACACACTTACTTTGATATTAAGGTGCACTGTAGACAACGAGGACAAAAATCCTCAAAACATCTTTAAATTTTTAATTTTTTCAAACAAATATAACTTGGAACCAGATGAATTTATTCAACATTTTTAAATTGTGTTAATACTTTCAACTGCCTCTAAAATTAAGTATATCCGGATGGGTGGGATATTATGTTTCATTTTAATATACCATATTCCATGTATGTACCAACCGGCTTCGGTGTAGATTGAGCGGTAAATGAATTATATATATATTAAATAATATATAATATATATTAAATGGATTATTGGGGGAATGATGTTCATTATAAAGCTCAGACAATTTTGTGAACAAGGAAAATACACAGCGAGGGATTGAAACCTTGACCTCGAAATTGGGAAATCAAACCGTTCCCGCTTCGCCAAACAGCTTCCAAACCCCTGCACTCAGGTTGTGAAGAGCAGAACATGAATATTGAAACATAAATTAGTATAAACATATACAAAATATAAAAATATAAAAAGGAACGACATTTAACAGATTGCATGATATCCTGAAGATAGGTGAGCTCACATCAATATATAAAAAACCCGGTTGATTAAAGATGTTAAATTCAAGGTAGGTGCCGGTTCCGAGGGGCAAATCAAAACTAAATTACAAGTGTCACAAGGGATTGTAAGAGTCTCCGATATTCTTCATCTTAGGCATATACAACGCAAGTGCGTTTGAAACGACAATCATTGCTATGAACACATTATGCTTTAAGATTTAAATGCAATAATATGCTGATGTTGCATTTATATCTCAATCGCAAAATGAAATTGAGTCAATCAAACACAGTTAACAGATCAATTAAAAAAAATTCTCCGCATAAATCAGACAGGCCTAACTAAAAAATAGCAGAAGATACTACTATTAGTAAATATGTAAGTATCTTGAAGTTTTCTTGAGATTGGAGATTATTATCAAAGAAATTTACCGTACAAGTAATAATCACATACAACAGCTAAAATACGAAATTAGACGAAAACCTTTGTCAAGTGATGTAAAGCCAAGATCAGTTTAACGCGTTTTGAGAAGTAGTAGAACAATAGTAAACTTTGGGCAACAGGAAGTCGATGTATTTCAACGTAATTGAATAAAGAATTATATCTAAAATTAAATACTCTCACAATATTGTGGATATTAGGCCTGCGTAATTATATATGTTTTTCAATACAGTATTTCAAATTCAAATTTATTCAGTATAATTATGCTAAACCTCTAACAGCGGAGAATAAAACATATATTATATCAACAAATATTTATCAAAACAAGAAAAACATACGTATGTCAAAAATACATCCAAAAAGCAATAATAATAATAATAATACTAAATTAACCCGATTTTTTTTAATTAAAAAATATATAAATCAGTTGGCAGCACTCCGTTGTTGCAACATAATACCTTAATTCACGACAACGTTGAATTAAACTTTTATAGCAAAAGTGCTATCCACTGATTTTTATTTGTCTGTATTCCTATGAATACAACACAAGATTCAGCCTAACGTATTATCAACATTTGAGGGTGAATATTATATGGTAGACCACTGACCGTCTCATCATCCATGTGGCATTAGTGCTACGCGGATTATGATCTCCGAAGAGATACTTAGAAATATTACACGTAAAGAGATAGATCATAAAATTATTTTGTTTCAATCCCGGGCGATTTTTCACACCTACATATTTTTTGCCAATTAACAGACGTGTAAAAGGAATACAATTCCACTTTGTAATTTTAAATTAATCTTTGATAATTTGACACATTCAGCATTTTTTTTAATTGTTTTGTTGATGGTTTTTTTTCCAAGACTTTATAAACAAAGTATGGATTTAAATGTAATGTGTATACTGGTACTGGTATTGAGATATATGAAATGTTAGCCGTAGTTAACACATTAGATGAATTGCGGTGCAAAATTGAAGTGGTTGACTTAAATTACTTTCAACCATTGAGGAAAGAAACCTTTAACATATTCGTCATTTTAAAGTGGTTTGGTTCAACTAATGCCTCTGCAATTATTTATCATACTTCTTTCTCCTAGTTGATTCATTTCGAGAATGGTATACTAGTGTATGTTACATTTCGAACAGATCTCTTTTTGTCTGTGTTCTTTTCCTTTAAAATTTAGCAAATTGAAAGTAAATTAAGCAGTGAGCATACATTTATAGGGTTAAAATTGTTAGATGGCTTTAAGCAGTAAAATTTGACAAATTCCGTCTATAGTGAAAACGGCAGTCGTAGGTTGCGGCTTATAATCTCACTCTTAAAGGTCGGGGTTTGGAGCCTTTACGAAGTATTTTGAGCGTTCATGGGCAAAGGCACTTTATGTGTCTCTTGATGTAACAGGTATGGGACACTTTAACGCCTTAATCTGATCCCACCTTAAATTGCAGGAGAAGGTATGAACCTTAACGCATGAAATTCAACATTTAAGCAATCAACAAGCAGCTTGTTTTTACATATCAAAATGAAACATTAACGCCAAAAAGTCACCAAACAAGGGAGGTATTAAACGTCGAACCACGCCCACCCAACTTGGTTACCTCTCTATACTTTAGAAATCTTCTCAGAAAACGCGAACTGTGCACTGTGTTTCATTCAATCTTAGAATTTAGATTTTTATATTTCAGACACATAACCGTAGGTTATCCATTATCCATTACGTTTCGAAAATTATTAGTGTACATTTACATAAATGTTTATATGTATACGCTAAGCTTAACTCAACTGACGCTCACTGACTTTTACCTTTGAACAACTGTCGAACATTTTAATGTCCAGAAGGGGTCGTAACCTATGGTCGAGAAAGGAAGGTAGTGTTACTTTATTATTGTGGGAGTGCTTGGAATAAGCTTCGAAGTTTCGAAGATTTACCGTAGTCATTTTAATCTCTCTTTAATGGTTTCACACTTGGTTAGTGATTTTTGATCTTCCGGCCTGAGTAGGGACCAGTTGCCAATTTTGTCATCCTTGAATCTGCCACTGTTTCTTTGCGGTCGATATGTCATAGATCCCGATGCGAAAATAGTAACTGTTATTACATTTTCAAAATTGCACTGAATATACAAGTATAATGATTTCGATAATTTCAATTTTTTACATAACTTTATATGAATACTACTTGAATAAACATATTTTGAGAAAACACTTGACACCTGACCAAGTTACAAGACACCAACAATCGGACAGACCACCCCTATTATCGGGATTTATTTCATTTCATTTCATTTATTTTGTCTCAATAGAAGCGGTTACAATACAACATAATGTAAGCATAAATATAAAAAACAGGCCGAGAGACAGGGTTCCTTAAAATGAGCCAAATTACTCTCAGCAGGTATCCTAGTGAACTATTCTGATTACACTTAGATAATAAAATGTACAGTTAAAAATAGAACTTAAGATCTGTAACACTAAAATACCAATAAATATTTCCCTAAACAATAGATAATTATTATAAAACTTATTGGAAATATAATTTAAGATGGATTAAAACTGTTTAAAGTCAGGCTCCGGAGGGAAAAAATTTTGATATGTTGTAGATTTAATTTTTCTAAGACACAAAAAAAGTTATTTGATTTTTGAATATTTAAAAACGGGATGGGGGAAGGTGGAAAAGGATGGTTACGACCCTTTTCCCTAGTTTTTAAATATTCAAAAATCTGATATGCATCTCATTAACTGTTCCCCAGTTTTTCGTCAAACATATATTTTCTGTTAAAAAAAAAAAATCAGTTCTACAACATATCAAAATTTGTTTTCCTCCGGAGCCTGACTTTAACGTTCAGAGCCAATAAATCCCCAGTTTGTACAGGTAGTTACTCCCAAGCAACAAGTGAAACACAAACCATTTAAAAGAATTGATTGTAATGTAATTATCTTTTTATTTTGCTTGTCACACCAATGGTTGCTCTGTATGCCTTGAGGATTTTAATGTACACACTTTTGGCCGGTTGAACTAACCTGACAAAACACTGTAGAAACAAATCATGTCAGTTTTCAATTCAATATTTGTATGTGTTTTTACTGAATCAAAAAAACTCAAGAGATAGCAGATTTAACGAATGACCGATAACTGTCACTTGAAATGTATTACATACTTTATCCAGAAAAAAAATAAAATGAAATGATAAGCCGACTGATAATGCATACTTGTCTTAATAGGAGCGTCTTTTACTTTCGGTGTTACCGTCTTTCGTCGCCAAGGAAATGATGCAATATTTGGCTTATGAAATCGAATGCAACAATATTCAGCAGCCAACAAGATTCCATAAAATCTATATCCACAGATATGAGAACGTAAGGTATGCCATAATACATACTTATCTTTATTTTCTCCCTCTCAAAGTCTTTTAAACTGACAGCGCTATCAGTTTATGCGTCATTGTCGTTGTTGTTTGCCCTAGTTAAGTTTCACTCAACAGCGTATACGGTATGATTAGAGAAAAATATTATTACTATAAAATAAATTTGTTACATTGAATTTTTAATAATTTGACTGTAATCAATAAATGTGACTGATTAGATATAAAAAAATTCCAGCATAAAGTATTATATAGGCCTAGGCTTTATATGAACTTGAATTTCATTATTAAAAATGTTGGTAATAATTTACGATTCATTAAGATTTACAACTAGCAGTAATAAAGTTTTTATTGTAAGACTTTTTTATTGATTAATTTATGTTTATTTTTCAAAATATATTTACAGTGTGCTCAATAACCTTCTTAAGTGACAGTATTAATGTATTTACTTTGCCATTTCTCTTATTGTCTTTTAAACTTAAGTAAAAATCGGAGGTGTTTAATGAGACACTGGCTCATTAAGTTCAAATTTCCCGCCACATAGATTCTAATGGAACTTCATTATGGGGTCACCACACTCCCAGACTTAAGTTATATAAAACGGATGTGATAATTATCACTAATAGTAAATACAATACACGTACAGTACCACCAGCATACCAACTGGATGATGAATGAAAACATTCGCAAACGTAAAATGCACATACACTTACATACTACACCAATTATGAAGTCTTAAGCTATTGAAAATCAATGCCATTCATATTCTTTAAACTCTTAAGTTCTCCATAAATGTAAAATTAATTAGTTATCTTTGTCCAAAATGTTGATATTATGGTACCAGTCCTCTCTAACTTAACATGGCTATGTACTACACAGCTGTTTACACTCCAGTTGGACAAAATATTCGAATAGGCCTACCAAAGTAAACCATAATTTTGCAACCATGTCTGTTATGATGTTTTCAAAAGACATAAACTACGCCTAATGTAGAGTATTTATGGTTTCAACGCATAATTATTCTGTCTTACATGAAAGAATATAGGCTATCAAATGTTGTTACACAATTTTTAACTGTTATATGTGTAGTGATGAAAATAGTGGAATGTGTTATTGTGATATATTATTACAATAGTATTATTACTACTGTACCTCTGATTATTATAATATCTTATTATCTTTATCTGTTTAAAATATATCTAGTTTGTTATTCGCCGACGTGAAAGGGTTTACGCAGATGGCTGCTAATATGACAGCAAAAGAACTTGTACGAACTTTAAATGAACTCTTCGGGCGATTTGACAGAATAGCACAGGTAAGACCTTGATGATTCACCAAATTCGCTCCATTAGGCCTACGGCATCAATAATCGTACCGATTGCATAATATCGTATAATTGGTGAATCAACGTCGCATCAATTGCATCAATAATATTGATGTCGTATCAATATATCAATGTTACATAAATGTCACACCAATGTTAGCTAATGTTGCATCAACATCGCATTAATGTCGCATCCATGTCACTGCAGTGTGGTACCAGTGAGGAAAAGTAAATATGGCATCAATGTCACATCAACATCATATCAATGCATTGTCAATGTTTCTTAATCTCAAACAAATTTCAAAACAATATCGCTATAATATTGCATTATTTCTTATCAATAGCATCAAGGCCGCATCAATGTTACCGGTATATGCTCCACACATTTTATCATGTAGGGAGACCAATACACCACAATCCCGTATGGATGCCGCATTCATGAAACACTGTTTGCGACTTTTCTGTATCTTATGCCTAAAGGTTACTGTTTTGCCGCATATCATGTCTGAGCCGCATGAACGCCGCTTCAATATTAAACAAATCTTCGAGCGTTAATTACACTAGACGTAAAGTCGGTGTGTTCTTTAATATGAAGCTGGCATTCATAAAACTTCAATATTAATTCACAATGGCTGCGTTATTCAAGATCGTTTCTGATAATTGATACTACTCGACAAGACGTGCAGCGAGTGCAAGGTCCATGGACATATCAAACAATCTGAAACTAAACGTTCCAAATTAAGTCTATGTTGACAAGCAATCTCTGCAATGCTGATCTGGTTACCGTCCTAAGGCCTGTTACTAATAATTCTCTATCAATGCAATTTTTAATTACGTTGTGGTTTAAAGCAAAACCGCCAGTCTGTCCCATGTACGATTTCATACCGATTTATTGATACGTTAATATCAACAATAAATTTTCCTTAGTATCAATATGTTATATTTTAAAAAATATATATTAATATAGAGGAGAAAACATGTTTCTATTTGTCACCCAGAGGCTTCAACTGCCCTACATTGAGAGCAACGATGACAGACTGCACAATTGGTGACATTAAACAAATCGTTCAGTTTTTATAGGCTAATTTTACAATGTTTAAGGTAAAATGTTGAAGAATGTACAAAGTTTTTCTTCTAATTTATTTGAAAGCTAACGATGCAATATATATTCATATACTAAATTGTATTTTTCATGTTTTTACTAAACACAGTGAGATTGGGCCTACTTCTACTATGAATTTACACGAATACTAGATCCATAAAGATAAAGAAGGTTACATGAAATTGCAATGCTCCGATTATAACCCAAAGATTATAGTCGACTACATATTTTCTAAATAATTGGCTGATACAAAAGTTTGAAGAGAAGAGGTATAAACCTATCTGAATATTTAGCTTGCCGAATAATTAACATCGTCAAGTCCCCCTTCCATTTCCCCACCCCCGTTTCACAAGAATAACATTTACTTAAGTTGATAATGATTTGATGAACCACTTCAGGTGAACTCATGTTTACGAATCAAGATACTAGGAGATTGTTATTACTGTGTATCCGGTTTACCGAATGCTGACACCAGACATGCGCAGAACACAGTGGAGATGGGTCTTTCCATGATAAAAGCCATCAAGTAAGCTCACAAAAACATATTCTATAACTCAAGATTAAGATTTAGACATGATGATAATGAATGAATTTAATGATATGCATAATTAGCGTGTTATTTTAATTTAGTAACTCAATATACTGCTTTAAATACAATATTATGCACTATATTCCACTACATGCATAGTACTGTATACACTCATTATGTTTAAATCATTCCACTATATACAGTAAAATATGTGCATTAATTATGCATATATTATATCCTAATATACACAGCAACTTAATTAGGCTTAATGTACATATTGCGTGCTTTCCATGTAAAACACTCAATTCTGAAGACAGTACATCGTTACCATAACTCAGACATACGAATAACTTATTTCTGTTTTAGGCCTACGATTTACGGAAATTGTTGTTGTTAATCAAAGGCTAATTTAAGCCATGTAAAAGGGGAATTGTTGATTGAGGAGTAGTGGTGACTTCAGATATATATTGATATTTTAATACTTTTTCAAGTGTCACTACCGTAACTATTTGCTTACTGAATCTGCATTCAAAATGTATATCACATAGGCCTACATGTGTATATTTTGTTGATAAAATCCCGACACACATTTTAAAGAGCAACATAAATGACGTCATAAACAGTAAATATGTTTATATTAATGATGAATTTCGCGTTACATATCATAAGGCCCTATATGACTAACAGACTTGATGATCAATTCTGAATAGACTTGTAAATAAGAAGACAGAGGTGAACCTAGACATGCGCATTGGCATCCACTCTGGTTCGGTACTGTGTGGTGTAATGGGACTTCGGAAATGGCAGTTCGATGTTTGGAGTGATGACGTCACACTGGCTAATCATATGGAATCTGGAGGTGTTCCTGGGTAGGTTTCTAATTAGGATATACGACGTCAACAAATTCACCTTTAATATAGTATGAATACATACATAATATGAATACTGTGTCACCGCTCTACCTGACATATTATCGTACTGAATGCTAAGTACGGTCCGAAATTCCCCTCTTAGTATTTTTCCAACCCCCGTTCTCAAAATTCTCGTTATCTCCTGACTTAAACACCATTGGAATATTAGGAAATTTTTGCTATTGTGACATCTATGTTGTCCCGATTGTCACAGGAATTTCTAATTTAATTTACCCCTCCATAGGCCATACTCTATAACGAATTTGGCCAACTGTAAGTTAAACCATCAGAGGCCGAATTCACATCCCACCTCCAGTTTGAATAATTTGGTCTGGAGAGCGCCAAACCTAACTATGATCATTACGTGCATAGAAGAGGGAGGTCGAATATTTCCGAGAGGTCAGACACCGGTACATAAAATTCGGACACAGTGGTGGTGATTGGTCTGTTCTTTTACGTATTCATCAGAACAGACCAACACGGCAGCGTATCCTTTGAAAACGATGCGATATTTGCATTCAGCCCTCCATCTAAACATGATGGAATTAAATCAGCAATCTATCGTTATCATACATAGGCCTATTTATTATATATATATTATATATATATATATCAAGTCTTCTTCTTTCCATCATGTGTTATTCAAGGCGTGTCCACATCTCGGAAACCACGCTGAAGTACCTAGGTGATAGCTATGATGTGGAGGATGGAGACGGGGCTAGCAGGGACGCATACTTGCGCTCGAAGTCAGTCAGAACGTACCTAATAAAACAACAGGTTAAGAGTATTTCGAAAACCTTGATATAAATTATTATCATTATCATTAACAATATTATTATTATCATTATTATTATTACTATTATTATTATTATCATTATTATCATCATTATTAATATTATTGTCATTATTAATATTATCATTAATATTATTATTATTAATAATATTGTTATTATCAGGGTCGAATCCAGAGATGTCCAACAGGGGGGGGGGGCCGATCAAGAGACGACACTACCCAAAGGGGTAGGGACATGCCCCCGGGAATTTTTTGTTTTCTAGACGGCTGGAAATAACCTCTGAGGCGTTTTGGGCGATCAATAATTTTTTTTCTTTTTCTTATAAATCCGTTCCTATTATTATTATTATTATTATTATTATAATTATTATTATTATTATTATTATTATTATTATTATTATTATTATTATTAATTACTCATAGAAAAGTCCTGTTTCTGAACATAAGGTTTATTACAATTTTATATTGTATCGGATAATGGGAGTATAATATACATACGTTCAACTACAGCACACAAACTCTAAGTGTATTCCAAGATTCTTCACACTCATTATAATAACGTTTAACTGTCATTTTATCGTTCTGTTTAATGAATTATCTTAAGTTTAAACTGCAATAAAACAAAATTGTAAACAGGTCACTTAACTTAATTGATGCATTTAGAATGCTGTACCTTGAATCTATTTGCAAAAGTGCCCTGAAGTAAAATGCATCAATAATGCAAGGCAGGAGCAATAGGGTAGTATATCGTACATCATTTTCATAAGGAGAACATCATAAATAACTTTGGCATAACGTATCCCCACATCAACAAACGTTTGTCACAATTTATTAACACCATTTCAAGAAAAATGTTCTAAGATAATAGTTAGTATGTTTTTTTTTTGTTTTTGTTTTTGTGTTGTAAATGTATGTATGTATTAGGGTATACCTAGTTGTGAAAATTTATTTTATGATTATATCATCGAATCATTCTTTATTCAAAAACAGTAAAACGAATGTAATATAAACCCAGGTCATGGCTTAAACCCAGGTCATGGCTTTGTCGTTCAAGAAGAAGAATCTACGTGAGAGTGAATTTTTTCTTTAATTAGGATTTGAAACCCGGACAATTAACCAACTTTGGCGACTGGGGCTTCGTTGGCAATTCAATTCAAATTAGAGCAACTGACTACTGACTTCTTTTGTGCACTATTTTGCGCATGTGTATTTGAACAACACTAGTTAAAAACAAACATAGAATTTTAAAAAATCTTGTAAAAAATACATTCTGTACATATTCTTGAAAATTTCTCGACGTTATTTAAAATACCTGGAATTTTAAAGATTACTTTATTTATTATTAATAAAGAGTTTAAAATGAAGTTAAATACCTTGATAGTTAATTATTTATAATTAAATCTTGACCAATTAAAGAATCTGAAACTTACTTTAGGATGGAAGCAACTCTGCTGATGCTGACCTTGTCGATGACCGGGATAGTTTATACGCAAACAATTTTCCGACAACGGATAATGGTGTGACGTCATACAATGGCCAAAAGATACAAACTACTATCCTCCAAAATGATGACACTATACTGCCGGTCCCATCATTTGAATTTACTAGGAAAGATTCAATTGGTACCGTGTCGCTCACCTCCTGGAGTGCAGAGCTGCCTTTCACACACCTGGGCCATCATCAGCAGAAGGTAAACTTTACTCAACATCTGGGAGCTAGTTACGTATTGATTCAACAGCTTTTCTTTTATAAATAATTTGACGTAAAGAGCATAGAGATACTGTGCATTATTCTCTATATAAATTTAAAATTATTATTATTATTATTATTATTATTATTATTATTATTATTATTATTATCATTATCTTCATCATCGTATTTATTATTATCATTATTTTTTTAAATATTAACATTATTATTTTCATTATTATTTTTATTATTAACATTATCATAATTTTTATTATTATTATTATTATTATTATTATTATCATTATTACTATTATTAATAGTATATTAGGTCTATGTTGACAATAAAATATCATCGCTTAATAATGAATATGATAATCGGCATCCTGTTCCGAAGGTCACGCCAATCAGGATAGATGAATGCTACCAATATTATGTTCAAACGCAATGTCAATTATCACATTACGAGCAATGCTCATAGGAATCATCATAAATGGGAGATTTATACCGAACGCCAAGTAGCGGAGTTGAATAGCTTGGTGGTTAAGATGCTTGCCTTCCAATCCGAGGGTCCTGGGTTCAATTCCTGTCAGTGTTGCAGGATTTTTTCTCACGACCAAAACAACTCCATCCCTAAATCCCATATTGAGATTTAGTTTGTGTAAAGCATCGTGTGTGTATGTTTGTCTTGTGTAAGGGATTGTCACCTACAAGTAGGACAGTGATATATTCGCTATTGACAATCCTTGGCTCATGTACTGTGTACATGTACTGTATAAATAACAAAAAAATATACTTTAAAAAAATTCTTCAAATTTATTTAAGTTAACAACATACATATACAAATTAAATTGAATATTAATATTAAATTGGACAAGTTGATGCAGTTCAATACAATGTTGCAGTCTGATATTGTTAGGGCCAGGGCTAAAAAACTTTTTCGAATCACGAGGACGAATGATTCGATTAACATATATGATTTACTAATTACTGAATGCATATTTGTATTTCTTTAATTTTTGTGTAGAAACATTCTATCTGTAGCGCCCTTAGTCAAATGCACACTGGGTTGTTGAGTTTGACGAGTCAGAGGACGAGGCGCAAATCTGATAGTGAAGTGAATCGCATTATTGCACAGGGGATGACACTCAAATCGTCGGTTTCTCTCACTAAGCAACACGTCAACCGGCTCACTTTGTGTTTCAATGACAGAAATCATGAAAAAAAGGTATGATAATAACGACGAGGAGAATTGTAACGATGATGATGATGATGATGATGATAATTATTTTTGTATTGTATTGTAGTTTATCATTTATGAACATAGTACCGGTAAGATTTTTAAAGGATGAGAGTGCAATTCCAAGCACCAGAGGTCCATATTCTCAAAATTTTCTCACCTCAGCTCCAAACATGGTAGGCCTGAGGTGGTGTGGATGATTGGTAATGGTGATGATGATGATAATAATGATGGTGACGACAATGATGATGATGTTGGTGGCGGTGATGGCGATGTTGACGCTAACGGTAGCCGTGACAGTAACGTCTAACAATAACGATAATAATAATGATATTCTTTTTTTGTATACTAATATAGAAAAAACACGTTTTTCGTTCTATTTCACCTCTTTCACTTTGACCGCTTCTATTTATTATAGAAGCACCCAACAATGTTTGCAGAATTTCGAACATATTGTTGCTTGCTGTCCGATGACATTCAAAATACGTTAATATACTCATTAAAGTTACGCATGGTACACGATCATTTTGCTTAAAATAAGTTATTATGCCATTCATGATCTCTCTGCGAGAGATCACACTACGATAGAAGTATAATTAGGAGTGTTGTAAAGTTTCTTATTGTAAGAACATTTGATCCATACGATGTAGTAGAGTGATGGAAATACAATCGCATGTACCATAACATTTGGATGAAACGATTCGTAGCTGTATTACATAATGATATTGAGGATTTGGCAACGACTTTGCCAAACGATTTTCTTTCATTTCTCATTATGCTCTTAGTACAAACGATAGTCGTAGTAAGGATCATAAATACAATAATGGTATTAAGGAATGAAGAAATTGTAGCAGACACCACAAAGGCTGCAGTGGTTAAAGTGGCATTACCACAAATGACGACATAATTATTATTAAACGCTTCATTCTTACTTGCTGTTGACTGATATACTGCAACCTACAAAGTTATGAAAAAAAATTACAATTTGAAATAAAAATTGCTCAATTAAAGCCAGGCTCCGGATTAAAAAATTGTTGATATATTGTACAACTGATTTTTTAAGACACAAAAAGCATATTTGACAAAAAACTCGGGAACGGTTAATAAGATACATATATTTTAATAATTAAAAACGTGGGGGTGGGGAGGTGAAAAATAGGGCGGTTGTAACATATCAAAAGATATTTCCCTCCGGAGCCTGGATTTAAAGGAACATTTAGACATTGGGTATTAACTTTCAGTGCGTCACATATTGCAAAATGAATTTACAATATTTACATACGTTTTATTACAAAACTCCTTAAACCTGATGACAGAAATTTAAGGGTATAAGCAATGAGAAATGGTATTATATTTTAATATCTGTTCATTATTGGTCAGACAAATTACGTTCCAATATTCAGTTGAAAGCTTAGTAGTGCTTAAGCAATTCAGTACCGTACGGCTTATATACTTTGTTTATTTTAAGTTTACTGGATTGAGGTCCATCTAGAAATCAAATGTCATTCAGTGATTCGTTATAATACAGGCTACGCGCTGCAACTTATAGCCAATGATATCTGTTATGTCTCCTAGCATCACATTTACACCTCCATCTATCAATAAGGTGCTAATGGCCCAGGTTGTCTGTGATTTTGTGACTGACTATTGTAGCGTGTGAATGTACTGCAAAGATCTTACAGAAACTAGTTTATAAGATCGTATACACTGTCGTATAACCGAAAGGGGACTGCTTTAGGACTAACTAACGTCTTTTTATTTCAATTTCAGTTTTCGTTACTGAGAGATGATACGTTTAAATCAAACACGCTGTGTGCGTTCATCAACCAAGTCTTCATAGTTTCCATTATGTTAACATCATACGGGATGTAAGTCACGCTAATAAATGACACCGTTTATACCATTTAAACTTCATTTGAAAGTAATTGATTGTGTATGCCTAAGCCTACACGATTGAATTAACTACATAATGAAATACACAATCTAATGATCCATATTGATGAATGAGAAAGCAACATTCACCATAATTACCATCATCGTTAGCATCATCACTAGCTAACATTTTCTTGTTGTCATAGGCTTAACGTGTAGAAGGTGAAAAGACGATTGGTACATACATTTCTTCTCGGTTAGATGCGAGTTTGCATTACGTTTCACTATGTAATCAAAACTCTGCTTTCATTCTTATTTCAAAATTATACGCATCAAGTATTAATTCTGTCTAGAGCCATACAAGATGATTTATTGAACACTTATCAGAAACAATATCATCGGTACGCCAGTCGGTTTTTTTTCCTTTCATGTAGGACGAACCTTATGCATGTATTATGGATATGCTTACATAGGCCTATGATGAATTGTTATGAAATGCCCTTTGCATATTATTCATATGCATATACACGTGCATATCATAAAGAAGACTATGTATATAGGCCTTTCATTTCTGTAATTCTAATCTATAAACCTTATTATGAAATATGCAAGTCATGTTGAGGGTATGATACATATCATGTTGTATAATATTATTATGAAAGATTAATACTTAACTTAATTTAAATGATGATTTTTGATAAACATAACATACATAACAATAACATAGAGCCTAAGAAAAATTAACATAGAGGACTGAAACTCAGAGGCAGGTAGCATAGCAGTATTGAGGGGCCATGGTTCAAGTCTGAAACTGGTTACTTATTTGTGTCCCTGGGCAAGGCACTTTATCTGCGTCCCTCCACCCATGAGTTAAATGGCACCTGGTTGGGTTGTAAGACTGCATTGAATGTGGCTGCATTAACTTTGGAACATTATGCATCTTGACCGTTCTTGAACTATAAATATGGATTCTGCGTATTTAAAAATGTATGCATTATTTATATAAAATTCATGTTAAAAAGTTTAAACATATTGTATGTCCTAGGCCATAAAACGAATTTTAAAAATATATTAATTATATGGTAGGCCTGAATCACCGATTGATTAAAATAAAACTAACACCTGATTCAAGTTTCCAGACACATAGAAATGAAAACAACCATATTTTCAACCAGCCATTAATTAATTAAAATATTCACGTTTTCAATTAATAATTTTCCAATCCTCATAGTGTATATATTTATCAATATCAAACTTCTGGCGGTGTAACCAGCTGGATGTATCACAAATGAATTATTTATGAAATTTATTGAATTTCAGAAATTGGGGAAATTGTTTAATTGGTATATCATCCACCATGCTATTCGGCTTTGGGTTGTTTGTTACATTGGCTGAGTCCTTTTCGAAAACACCGAGATGCATACGACGTCTGTCCGAGTATATAGCAGAAAACAGGCACGTTCGAACTCTTCTCGTCATCTACTACGTTTCGTTAGCTATTCTAACTACCAGTCTTGCTTTAGTACGTATTAATTTGTTAGCATCATCAATGTCATGAATTTGTTACTGTTACCGTACTGTGTGTATACAACTCTTATGGTATTTACTTTCTGTTTTAGTTGATATCTTAAGCTTTAATCAAATGTTCACCTAACAAAATTGACTGAGTTTTATCATTATTAATACCATTATTATTATTATTATTATTATTATTATTTTATTATTATTATTATTATTATTATTGAAATTATAATTTTATCATGATTATGGTTATCATCAATAAATCAATCAACCAATCAATCAATCGATCGATCGATCAACCAATCGAAGAAACAATTTAATTTCTCCCCGTTCATTTTAAATTACAATAAATAAATAAGTATCTTAGCATACAATACACATTACAGTGTAAGTACTTCTAGGGATTGCTACAATGCTATTTGTAATGTCCTTAAAACGTCTTGCAAATGATGCAATCGTAATAAACAGTCGTGAGTATCCTATCATTATCACACGGTAAACGCAAGTATGATGTGCAACAAATCACTACATTGCTATAAGTGAAGTGGGCTTGTTTATTCACTTATTCAACAAACCAAGACATGATTTACAAATACAGAAGCTGTTCTGAAGATTTCAATTTAATATGATAATCCCATTACTTACGTAATCAAATTCAATACTAATATTTAATGACGAGGCGATTGCCATTAATAGATCGAATAAAAAGGAAAATACCACTTACACGTCGAATGGGCAGCCATTGTAATGAGTGAAGTGATTAGGCCTACGTTATGTACCATAGACCTAAGTATCATGATTGCATTTTGGAACGCCATTCATATTTATATACCGTACTGTACAGTATACGTAAAGAGTGGATTCATAGGCGGCGCCACGGTTTGAAAGTGGTGAGCTCGGTAAGCACTTTGCGGGTGGAGCGAAAATCCGAGACTGGGACAGCTTTTCTGGGCAGGTAAAATAATGGAAATGTATAAAGCAATATAAAATGATTTATGTCAGGGCACTTTGATTCCACATATTTGTCTTGATATAACTTCAGTGACATCAATAAGCCCTCGATGCCATTTAATAGAAAATATTTTTTTAACGAGAAAGGCCTGAAATCGACAATTAGACATCGTGGAGACAATTTTTTTGTGTAATGATAAAAAGCTTCTTAAAATTAGAATCCTGAAACTGCAGACAGTGCATTACAAATTCAGACAACAAACATTATTTCTACTACGATTTTGATAAATACTGACCAACTTAAGTGTGAAAGAAACAATGATAAATATCAAAAGATAAGATGGAACTAAGCCATGGAAACTGTGGAATTAATGACGACATTCAATTGCCCAAGCGGCAAATGTACAAGTGATATATACAGTTAGGATCAACCATTGATACTTTGTGGTAAGGTACTACTGTTCGTGAATCAAGCTTTGTAAGCGTAAGTCGCAATGAAGATCCTGACCGTCGACCTTTGTGAAAGCAACTCTATTGTTGCTGAGACAACTATATCACTATTATCTCAAGTTCCTAATGACTTAGCACACACTCATCCGCATATATTTTCATTTTAATATATAATAAATTAATATATATATATATAAGTCCCAAGATAACAAATATGGCAAGGACAAGCCAAACCAGTCACTCATCGCAAATCCTGTTGCAGAGATATTGGCCAGAACATGCTGGAATGTCAAATTTTTTGAAATCTATTTTATTGCACTAAATTATCTTTCATATATCTATACATCATGCTATTGCTGTTATTGTCCCCATTTTCAATTTTTAACGATTTGGTGATGGTTTCTGCCTGAGAAATGCCCGATATCATAAACTTTGAAGGCTGATTTCTCAAATAGGCCTATTGTTCTTTAAACAGATATATGTTTAAACGCTTGTAACATCTTAAGAAAATGTCGGATTTAAATTATTCTTTTACCATTTTATTTCCCTCATTTTACTGTTCAGCACTGTATTAATAACAACTAAAAATCAATTTCTGCGACGAGTGACTGGTTTGGCTTGTCTTTGTTGCCACAAATTGATAAACAATGTTGAAAATATCTTTACAAAACTTAATATCGTTATGTTCTTTATTCATGTAAGCCTCAATAATTAACAGTCTTAGCAGTACAGACATTGATACTCGGCATGTTGATGGAAACATAAATTTAATGTAGCCTATCTTTCACAGTCACTACTTAATTTTTTTCAAATAGTGTGATTATTGTGTAATCAATCTAAATAAAGGATATCATAATTAATGGACTGTATAGTTGCTCTTTTTATATAAATACTTGAGAGCAGCTTAGCTCAGTCGGCTAATCTGGTGGTAGCCATTGTGTGTGCGCTGAACCGTGGAGACCTCTAGGTCCCCGGTTCAATTATATTCCTTGTGTTTCAGCTGAAGGGCTGGAATACAAGTTACAATAGCGTACCGTCTTTCGGATGAGACGTTTAAGCCGATGGTCCCGTGTGCATTTATGGCCCATGTTCACGTTAAAGAACGCAGTACACTCTTCGGAAAAGAATAGGGGATTGTCTCCCGGTGTACTGCTCAATCACCACCAGAAGGACCCCACTGGAAATAAGTCTTCTTCTAGACTTTCGTGGGCTATTCTTTGTGTTTACACCGAATAAATCCAATCCAATCCAATGCAATCCAATACTTCTGTAGCTATAGATAAACAATATACAGCCTCCCAATAGCATCTCACGTTGCACAAATTCTCCAGGTTACATAAAAATCTTATAATTTTTCAAAAAATAACCTCTCAATTTCATGACGGTCATCTAATGTGAGTGATTGTAAATTTTTAATTTTCAAAAGAAAAAAAAACAGTCTTAATGTCAAATAACGACACTTTCGAAAGAATGTTTGAAGGCCAAGAATGCGATTGATAAGCTCGAATGTCTGGAGTTACCATGATACTTTATCTTTAAAATGTTGCACCTTTGTCTGATCAAATTTGCGGCTGGGATAGATTTTCTTTCCTTGAGTAGTTGCCCCACTGTCAATTTAAATGGAAGGCACACCACATGATCAAAGTCTAGTTACGTGGCTGAATACAATCCTACCACTGATATATCTGTTTTTTCTAAAGCAATGGCCGTATTCGACTGGTCGTTCTTCCTTAAACCACGCCCACCTGCGCAGTGATAAAATTCTAATTAACGAAGAAGTAAATACTCGACAAAACAAAATGGCTGCATACACACTGTGTAATCAAGATTGCTTCAGCTTGTGGCAGTATGGGTTTTTCATTTTTTTTTAAATCATCCAGTTTTTGAATGCTGTTAGCCTACAATTTTTTTTTGAATTCATGTTCATATTATAATTTTTATTTTCTGAAATTTAATTCAACGAAATGAACCAGTCGAATATGCCCATTGTTATCTTATTGTAGACTACAATATTTTGAAATATATATTACTGAATCTAACTACAAGAGACAAATTTATGCTTGTGTGTGACAGTCGCAATTTTGCACGTATTCCTGTCGGAGAACTAAAGACACATTTGTCACAACGCAACCAAAACAAAACAATCAAAAGTTGTTGCAACCACTTACTTTTAATGTTTCTCTTGAGACCTGTGTTGTTTATGATATCATTAAGGTAGCAAGTGTAGTTCCAATTTGCAAATCAAGCAATCGATAAGACGCCAGCACCTATAGACCTATTTCCATTCTAATACTACTATCATCAAAATACTTGAAAAATATTCACAGTGAATAATTATATCACCACGTTTGACATCACTTAATGTGGTTTTAATATCTTTATGATCATAAAGCGAATACATGACGCACTTCACGAAAACTAAAATAAAAATTTTACTTATTGACATAGACTGAACGATCAAAATTTAAAAATGTATATTTACATTAATCGGAAGAAACAAAGTAACTAATAATAGTAAAGGTCTGTATTAACAATAAAATATAATGATTCTTTGTAGTTCATATCGTTGATGAGGTCATTGTTTAAGCAGCACAATATTTAAGCACTAAAAACATCTTTTATTCTAGTGAATAGGTGGCTGCCTCTTATAAGGTCTCTGTTGATTTTAAATGCATGAATGAAAAAAAAAACTTGCCTAACATCTCGAAATAATCTTAATTTTATTTCAGGGACCGTATACCTGTCATTGTAACTTTAACCATAGCAACGCCAGCGTGCCTGAGATTGATTATGATAAGACTCAGCCAATACAGGTAAAGAGTCTCAGTCTATACCGAACGATTCAGTAATGATACACGTAGAATAAAGCTGGACACACACTATTAGAATGTTGTCTTTGAGACTCAGCATTGCAACAGACCTGGAAAGATAAGGTTTTCTTTGATAGAATGTGAAAAAGCAGGCCTACATATCAAAGTATGAGCACAAATTATCAATAAAAACTCAGTAATTCTATATTCCTGTCCACCGATTACATGTTTCTCATTTTCTACTGATAATAGGCCTACTAAACAGACAATTCCAGATAGAAGGAGCAGGTGTGGTCTGAGTTAGTTTGTATTTGGTTTCTCAACTACAATATGAAAATGCAGATAAAATTGATACAACAAATAACAAACAACTCAAAAACCTACTTTTAAAATCAAATAAAAACAAATACAAGATAAAAAAAAATCAATTAGAAAGAAAAAAAGAATATTACTGCAAGTACTTTCCAAAAACTAAGAATCTAATTTGTTATAAATTAGTAACATTTTAGAATCGTGACATTTCCTATCCCCGTTAGTGCACGGTTTGCTTCATCTTTTTTCGTATATGAATCTAACCTTTGCATAATAATTTCCACTGGTTTAACTCTATTAATTGCTTATTAATATTCAGAAACTGAATCGGTATGAATGTTTCAAAGGACAAGACAGATAATTCATTAGAAATTAAACGTATTTCTTGTTCGAATCCCTTCCATATTATATCGACATCAGCCTCATATATTTGTTAGTACTTATGTTGTATTTTTTACTATTTATCTGGCAGTGTTTTTTCATATTTGGAATATTGGATATGCAATTATGTGCGGTATTTATTCATCTGAACCACCTCGTGAAAGGAGTAGTGCTAAGCGGTACCGCTGTTCTTTATGGTGTTCTTCTAAAATGGTATCATTACGACACTGATAAGTAAGTAATGGATTCCTTCCTTAGAAATAGTATACGTAATCAAATTGTGTGTTAGTTTCTCAACTCACACAGAAATAGTGTACGTAATCAAATTATGTGTTATGTTTCTCAACTCCACAGAAATAGTGTATGTAATCAAATTATGTGTTATGTTTCTTAACTCATATACACTTGTTATTTCACATATTGTAAAATACCGTTCAAGTTGAAGTTTTCTTTATGTGTTCTATACAACATAAAAAGGTATAAAACCAAAATCGGTTGCTGGAAATGATGTAGAAAACTTGATAAATACGACAAGACATAAAATGCAAAAGAGATTCTATAACAGAGACTACAAAAAACGGATACAATATTTAAAAACATCAAAACGTGTTCAAAATATAGTGGTTATAATTTTGATTGTTATATATAAATATATAAAGATTCAAAAGAAAACTACTGAAAAACAACAAAGCTGGGGCAAACAATTGCAGGATCTTGGTAGAGATACAAATTTGATAAGCGACAGCTGAAAAGTGAAACAACAAAAAGTAGAACCAGCCCTTTCGGACAACACTGGTTAAAATTTGTTATAAGCCTAAGTATATTATACACTTATAATTACATTTACATTAATGTATTTAGTTTTATAAATTAATTATTATTATGTGCTGATATTCTTCCTTACAAAGATAATAATTATTATTATTATTACTATCATTTTTATTACACCGACCGCTGATCAAACAACCCGGACAACATTTGAAGGTCTATAAATTATACATTTACATTAATGTATTTAGTTTTATTAATTAATTAATTATTATTATGTGCTAATAATAATTAATATTTAAATTAATTAATTATTTATTATTAGGTGCTAATATTCACCCTTACAAAGATAATAATGATAATATTAATATAATTGTTATTACACCGACCACTCATCAAACAACCCAGACTACGTATAACTTTTCCTTCTGCAACATGTATCTATTCATTTGGATGTAAAGCAATCGATTTCTGAGTAGTTTTCCTGATTGTGAAATAATCACCGTCAATGGTAATGTCGACATTTATTTCACACGATGTTCTGTTTACATCATACAAAGTAATTGATTGATGCTACCTGAGCTTCCTAGATTATCTAGAATGCAATTCTTTGCAAATACTATGGCATGAACCATCTCATAGTGCAACTGCGCATGTAATCTGCCTAATGATAATAATAATTAATCTATGGTAATAATAATAACAGACATAACACAACGATGAAGATAGTCATAAGAATGCCAGTAATAATAACAAAAATTCATTATAATACAAATTGTAATATTATGTGCAATTGAATAATGCATATGGCAAAATTAACATTAGCAAAGCAGTTCCAGCTGTTCCCATCACAATATTGGTGCGCCCGTATTCGTCCTTAAAGGTAGCCTAAATAGTCTGTTGAGTGTCCGGTCTGCGATTGGTTGTGATTCAGCGTGAAATGCCTGATTTCCTTAAGCCGCTACACTGTCGGTGCAGTGTTTTCAGAGCAATCGTTGTCCTGCGTAGCTGTTCCCGACGAAGGCTCCCCGATTCGACCGACCAATCACCATCACTGAAAGCTGTCGGAGATAGCGTGTAGCGATTGTATGGAAACCAAATTTAAACGAATTTCATGTAGACGCATCCACACTGTCGTCTTGTGTACACTCGAGTATGACGTGGCGTACCCTGTACCGTAACTTTAACTAGGTCATTAATGATCCCCGATGTTGAATCCTATAAAACTATAGAGATATAATGTCAGTAGTCATTATTCCCTCTATTTATTATGAGAGATGCTGTGTATACATAAACAAGAATAAATGAAAAAACAGCGCAAGCAACGACGTGTTTATCTTATCGCAATAATCGCTTTGTCATTTCTTAACTGCTCTTATTCTCTCGACAGATTTAGTATACTTAACTATTGGTGTATACTTGTGTTATTTGTTTTGACTTGGAGCAAACATGGCCGTTCATTAGAAGTTAATCACCGTCTAGATTTTCTTTGGAAACTGCAAGTAAGTCGTGAACGTCATTTTACCCATTTGCTTACATCTGCTATATCTCCTAAGAAGATAATCTGTTCCACCGCGGCATTG
>NW_022718257.1:214522-220683 GCF_011630105.1 Anneissia japonica | reverse complement strand
CTACATACTTCCAGGCATCGATCCCCAATTGCTCAGTATCCTGTAAAGAGTCATTTATTAAAACCAGAAAAATAATGACAGCAAGACGGGTTCCCTGAGGGACACCTCCAGTTAAGGATATCCACTCAGAATATTTACCACGATACTTAAACCATTATCGTCATTCGTTCCTAAAACATTATGGACAATACAACAAGCTGAATACGATCGTTGGTTTATTTAAAAGGAATAGATCGCCTACGTTGTGACAAATATGCGGATGGCTTGATTAAATATTTGTTGACGTAACCAAACCGTATTCGTTATCATTTTCCTAAGCTTGGGAAACCTCTCTATTCTATCTCCCCACAAGGAGTATAAGACCGTATCTGGTAGATACTAGCTGAAAATTATGCAATTCCCCTCCAGAGATGAACATGTGTCTGTAGGACGTGTTAGATCGAATGGCTGGGGAATAATGAAAAATTCATGATCCATGAGGAATAGACCCACTGTTTTGGCCAGAAAAACGAGGGTGGGACTCTTCCTCACCTCTTGATAAACGAATGCAAGAAACAATATAACTGTTTCATTGTATATTAAGATTGAACAATTTACTAGAAAGGATTCGAATCAGGGGCAGATTTAGATGCTTTAACCTCCCCTAACATTTTACAAACATGCATTTTGATTTATTATTATGTAAGCCCTACCTTCATAGGCCTACATTGACCAAAATTAAATGGCTGGGGAATAATGTAAAATTCATGATCTTCGATGCAATATGAAACGGTTTATATTTTTAAACCATTCCTTATTAAAGGATATCATCATACAATATGATAGACTAATAGCGCTTCATGCCAACAAGGCTTAGATCGAATGGCTGGGGAATAATGTAAAATTCATGATCTTCGATGCAATATGAAACGGTTTATATTTTTAAACCATTCCTTATTAAAGGAACCTACCAGGTAGGCCTACCCACTTGTACTCTTGGGTGGAGAGAGACAGCCGTAGGTAAATTGCCTTGCCTAAGGACACACAAGCAAAATGCACAGCGAGTGCCATATTTTGTTATAAGAAATTCAAAGATGAATTGAAAAATTAATGGATTCATGTTTCCATATAAGTTTTCTTTTGTTTTCAATGTCCTTGGTGCTTGGTGCTTTATTAAAAATCAGCCTTGCTCTGGTGAATAAATTATCTCTAAAATTATATAAATATTGTGATAAATGTATATACAACAACTAGGCTTACAAGAACTTGATACACTTCAGTAATTGACAAGTATTTTCCCCAAAACTCCGACGAGCATTTCTCACGAAACACTAAGTGAAGCTAAATTTATTTTTATATTACAGTTCATTATACAATCTACACTCGTTTATAACGAAGTGATAAACACTTTATGTCAGAAAAGGACAAACATAGCAGGACTATCAAAGAGACAAGGAGGAATAGAGTCACTGTTTCGGCCACCAAAACGAGGGTGGGACTCTTCCTCACCTCTTGATAAACATATGCAAACTTGCCTGATGTTTAATGTATACATGGTTTGGCCCCACTACGATTATGTAACGAATTAGATATGGTTGTTGATCGACACGGATACTCAACTAGATGGTCTGACTCACTTAATGTTATACCACCAGTTTCAAACTGCAGCGCTATGGAAAGTTCGTTTAAAACTGCTGGGGCTAAAGTGTGGAACAATTTACCTTTTTCTATTAAACAATCTACTTGCATAAACAGTTTTAAATCACAATATAAAAAGCATTTCTTCAATGATTGATGGATTTTTTTCCTAATTATTTAGGCCTTTTTATGGTTTTTTCTGCTGTTTAATTGTCATTTTCTTGCATTTTCAAAAATTGAAAATTTTAAAAATTGTATAGGCCTTTTTTGGTTTTCTGCTGTTATGATTGTCTTTCTCTTTTTTCTTATATTTGATTGATGATAATTCTTCTTTTTTTCGATGTATATATTTATCTCATTTTAATTTTTAATTGGTCGAATACAGGACCATTTGAAAACCAGTTCATTCTGAAATGTTACGGTACCCTGTATAAAGATGTTTTAAATAAAAAAATAAGTAAAAAATAGAAATAACTGTTTCATTGTATATTAAGATTGAACAATTTACTAGAAAGGATTCGAATCAGGGGCGGATTTAGAGGCTTTAGCCTCCACTAAAATTTTACAAACATGCATTTTGATTTATTATTATTTAAGCCCTACCTTAGGCCTACATTGACCGAAATTAAAAACATTTATTTAATGCCTCTGAAATATCTTAGTTTATCAAACATTCCTTACTATTGTGGGGCCGAGGTAGGTGTTGATTGAAACCATCCGAAATATTTGATAGTCCCTTCCCCACCCTCAAAGAAAAGTTCTGAATCGCCCAAAGTGAATGAGGAATTAAATGTTTTTATGCGTTTTACGTTGTAAAACAAGGCACTTTACCTACGTTTGTGTCTCCAACCAGGAGTATGATTTGGTACCTGGTTGAAAAGAATGTTAAAGACGGCATGGAAGGGAACTGGCCACCCTACTGCACAATGCTGAGGCTTAGAACAGTAGGCTAACAGCTCATTCCCATACGTTCAATATTAAATAAGGGACTACCAAATTTACCTTTACCTTCACAGTGTAAATGGTTTTGTAATGTTTGTATGTTTTTTTGGGTGCGAATAAATCAAACCAATTCACATGATTGCGACCGTCAACTGAGCGTTTAATGCTCGTGTGAAACGATTGGATTGCCGGCATAATGAGGCAATTAACAATTCACTTATTCGTTTGTCTTTAGTTACTTGGAGAGGAACGTTTTCGGTGCATCGAGAAGATAAAGACGATAGGGAGCACGTACATGGCGGCAGCTGGTCTCTCAGTCGCACCTCACAAGGTAACAAAATAAATATATAAATATCATGAAGTAATAGTAGCTGTAATGGTAATAATAACTTGACTTAATATGTCTGTGAAACAGAACATAGAGCTCTTCCTCTTTTCCATAATGAGAAATTATGTTGAAATTACAAAACAAAAAAGAAAAAATTATTTAAAATTTAGGCCTATAAAGACAAAATAGAAATTAAAAACAAAAGTAAAATTATACTAAAGAAAATTATGTATAAAACAATATGAAAACCAACTCGACGTCAGTGTGACTCGGACTATGGCTGCAGTGGGATGTTGATATTTCTTACCAAACCGACCCTGTGGAGGCCAGTGTTAGTTTGTTTGCCTTCCGTAATATAAGTAGAAGGCAAACATTTTACAAGCATTTGACAGTAATTCTGTGTTTGACATAGATGTAGCTAATATGCGTTAATACAAACAAATTACCCGTTTAGTAATATTCAAAATATGTAGAATGACGTCATATTTTAATATGTACATCTTTGATATGTGGTATTTGCTTTGACAAAATTTGAAGAAGTTCCAAGTGCGGTAAACCAAAGTGCCAGACAGAAAACCCCTGTGCAAAAACATAGGTAAACGGGACAGAAGAAGAAAAAATCAATGGCTCTTTGAAAGCAAGAAAGGCCAATAACGAAGAATATATAGACCTAATATATATTACGTAGTTTTATTTTATAGGCCTATAACTATTTTTATATATTACGTTTAGTCAATTAAAAACTGCATTTGCGTACTTTAGTGTAACATAAAGCCTAACCTCGACAACATATCCCAGAGAAAATTTTTAAATTTCATGATGAAAAAAATAAATTCAAGTACACTGTATTTAATAGAAAGTACATATTAAAAAGAATAGAAGTGGAGGAGGAAAATCTGAAAAATCAGTGAAGTTATGAATACAAATGTGTTTTTCTCAAGTTTTACTCATGTAATCATGACAAGTAGGCCTACATTACTGGCGATTACACCGATTGTTATGGAAACAGAGCACGTTTCTTGAACATTTTAGAAAACCATTATAATGCTTTAAATGTCAGTGTGTTTTTGCAAGAAAGCGACATTAGTTTTTAATGGGTTACCACAGAAAGGGTTATTTTTTACAGGTTTTCTGAGTGTATTCTTGGATTTCCTATAAAGAGACTATTCCGAAAATATTGTACTATACTACCGTATGGGTATACTCAAGCGTATAGGGCTTTGAAATGTAAAACCACGTTGTAAATGCTAAAATCACAATGCAACTCAAAAAAGTGGCGAGCTAGCTTATTTTGCATTAAATAGATCATTACTGATAAACGAATATTTAGAACAATGAATTACTGGTGAACTAGACTGATGTATGCGAAATTGTAAATTCACTTGTCGAGATAAATGGATGGAGTTGTTTGATATAATCTTCCCGTCTCTTTTCCCGCACATTTAGGTTGGAGATGTATGGAAACCGATGTGTTCGTTGGCAGACTTCGCACTGGCTATGATGAGTACTTTGGAAAGCATAAATCAACATTCTTTCAACACATTCAAGTTAAGAATAGGTATGACTGCCCAAATGAGTCTTAATTTCTTATATTATCATGTTTTAATCATGTATATATCGTAATATAGATATTTCGTTTGTAAATTAAAGTAATGTAAAATGACTAAAATTGATACTGAATAATACAACTCTTCCATAATATACTTTATTCAACAATGGCTTAGGAAAAACAGCATATACAATAGGTCAAATTATAAATGAAAAAAAAAACCATTGTTAGGATCTCAAGTTATAAGGCAAGCCTTGTCTCATAGAGATCCTTAATAATTTATAATAATTTTTAAAAATAAGAACAATAATAATAGGAATAATAATTATAGTAATATCAGATGTATTGCTGGACCAACAGCAGCAGTGCAGTGCAGTGCAACCCCCAGATTTCTATATCGCGTTTTACATTTAGTTAGATAAAATTAAATGCCCGTGTTATTTTAACAGGTATCAATCAGGGTCCAGTTGTAGCTGGGGTGGTCGGTGCAAGAAAACCACTTTTTGATATCTGGGGAAACACTGTGAATCTCGCAAGCCGTATGGACACGACTGGTGTCCAGAATAAAATACAAGTCCCAGAGACAACCTACAAAATGTTAAACACAAAAGGTTTTCGATTTGAGCTTCGTGGAGAAGTGAACGTGAAAGGACTCAGTGAACCCGTTAAAACATACTTTCTTGTCGAGCGACATTCACCGCCACAAGGTTCGCTTGGCTGCTGTCTAAAAAGGAGACCCATCGAGAATCAATCCCTAGCCACGATCGTGTTTGGATTAGTTCGAAGTAAACGTTTCAGTCGCCAGGCTTCCAATCCTCTCCCGGAGGAAATCCCCAACAGACCCTCTCCACGTGACCTACGAAAAGTTTGCAGTTTAGTTGAAGAACCAAAGAAGAAGAATTATACAACTGTTAATTTGTTTTGAAAAGGAGAAATTGACTCAAATCTAGCATCATAACTGAGCTGTGAACGCACCAGTAACCAAAGTGATTTATGAACAAGATAAACGTTTTGTTCTTTGAGTACAATGCCAATATGCAAAAACTAAGGATAATGAATTACAGTCTCTTATTTGAGATATGATAGTCCTAGCAGTGGTGGCGAATTTCTGGCGCCACCGCTAGCCATGGTCCTAAGTATATATACTGTGACAAATTCGAATAATAAAATTCAATAATACCTTTCATAATTATATACTTTACATAGACCCATAAATTGATGGGTAATCAATTAGGAATTTCGTAGTAAAAGGTTTGTCATTCAATGAAGTTGAGTCGTTGCATTTTGTGTCTCATTTAAATGTCGATAACATTTTGATTGTTTATAAGGAATTGAATAGAGATATTTTCAGATTATATGTTATAAATTACATGTTTATTTTAACGCAATCCACAATAACTAATCATGTAATGAACAATATGTTCAAGTCGTTTGATAATGTATTTTGACGAGTATTTTGATTATGTGAGCCCGATATCCATACACAGGAGATGGGGATGATAAATTACTTTTATATATTTATCACAATCATTAATTAGGTGTATTAAAATTTAACAAAAACTGATCCTTGAGGGCCTTCGATACTACAGAATCAATGATTATGCCGGGTATTTTAGACACTCATTTTTCCGTGTTTATAATAATAATAATAATAATAATAATAATAATAATAATAATAATAATAATAATAATAATAATAATAATAATAATAATAATAATAATAAT